>NW_024061692.1:27500-65000 GCF_016432855.1 Salvelinus namaycush | reverse complement strand
TGAGTGGTAAACAGAGTGGTGAGAGACTATGAGGGGTAAACAGAGTGGTAAACAGAGTGGTGAGAGACTATGAGGGATAAACAGAGTGGTGAGAGACTATGAGTGGTAAACAGAGTGGTGAGAGACTATGAGTGGTAAACAGAGTGGTAAACAGAGTGGTGAGAGACTATGAGGGGTAAACAGAGTGGTGAGAGACTATGAGTGGTTAACAGAGTGGTAAACAGAGTGGTGAGAGACTATGAGGGGTAAACAGAGTGGTGAGAGACTATGAGGGGTTAACAGAGTGGTAAACAGAGTGGTGAGAGACTATGAGGGGTAAACAGAGTGGTAAACAGAGTGGTGAGAGACTATGAGGGGTAAACAGAGTGGTAAACAGAGTGGTGAGAGACTATGAGGGGTAAACAGAGTGGTAAACAGAGTGGTGAGAGACTATGAGGGGTAAACAGAGTGGTAAACAGAGTGGTGAGAGACTATGAGGGGTAAACAGAGTGGTAAACAGAGTGGTGAGAGACTATGAGGGGTAAACAGAGTGGTAAACAGAGTGGTGAGAGACTATGAGTGGTGAACAGAGTGGTAAACAGAGTGGTGAGAGACTATGAGGGGTAAACAGAGTGGTAAACAGAGTGGTGAGAGACTATGAGGGGTAAACAGAGTGGTAAACAGAGTGGTGAGAGACTATGAGGGGTAAACAGAGTGGTAAACAGAGTGGTGAGAGACTATGAGGGGTAAACAGAGTGGTAAACAGAGTGCTGAGAGACTATGAGGGGTAAACAGAGTGGTAAACAGAGTGGTGAGAGACTATGAGGGGTAAACAGAGTGGTAAACAGAGTGGTGAGAGACTATGAGTGGTGAACAGAGTGGTAAACAGAGTGGTGAGAGACTATGAGGGGTAAACAGAGTGGTAAACAGAGTGGTGAGAGACTATGAGGGGTAAACAGAGTGGTAAACAGAGTGGTGAGAGACTATGAGGGGTAAACAGAGTGGTAAACAGAGTGGTGAGAGACTATGAGGGGTAAACAGAGTGGTAAACAGAGTGGTGAGAGACTATGAGGGGTAAACAGAGTGGTAAACAGAGTGGTGAGAGACTATGAGTGGTGAACAGAGTGGTAAACAGAGTGGTGAGAGACTATGAGGGGTAAACAGAGTGGTAAACAGAGTGGTGAGAGACTATGAGGGGTAAACAGAGTGGTAAACAGAGTGGTGAGAGACTATGAGGGGTAAACAGAGTGGTAAACAGAGTGGTGAGAGACTATGAGGGGTAAACAGAGTGGTAAACAGAGTGGTGAGAGACTATGAGTGGTAAACAGAGTTCAGAAGGTGTTCAGAACAGTATGCTGTCCATCATCTCAGCAGGCTGTTAAAAATGGATATTCCTACACCTGGTAGTCATGGTGTGGAGAGTGTTGGGCATGTGGGGGAGAGGGGTGACATGCTGTGGTAAGGAAGGGGTGAGAGGTTGAAGAGATTGATGTGGGAGAGGGCTGAGGAGACTGACTGGCTGAAGAGATTGATGTGGGAGAGGCCTGAGGAGACTGATTGGCTGAAGAGATTGATGTGGGAGAGGGCTGAGGAGACTGACTGGCTGAAGAGATTGATGTGGGAGAGGCCTGAGGAGACTGATTGGCTGAAGAGATTGATGTGGGAGAGGGCTGAGGAGACTGATTGGCTGAAGAGATTGATGTGGGAGAGGCCTGAGGAGACTGATTGGCTGAAGAGATTGATATGGGAGAGGCCTGAGGAGACTGATTGGCTGAAGAGATTGATGTGGGAGAGGGCTGAGGAGACTGATTAGCTGAAGAGATTGATATGGGAGAGGGCTGAGGAGACTGATTGGCTGAAGAGATTGATGTGGGAGAGGGCTGAGGAGACTGATTGGCTGAAGAAATTGATGTGGGAGAGGGCTGAGGAGACTGATTGGCTGAAGAGATTGATGTGGGAGAGGGCTGAGGAGTCTGATTGGCTGAAGAGATTGATGTGGGAGAGGGCTGAGGAGACTGATTGGCTGAAGAGATTGATGTGGGAGAGGCCTGAGGAGACTGATTGGCTGAAGAGATTGATGTGGGAGAGGGCTGAGGAGACTGATTGGCTGAAGAGATTGATGTGGGAGAGGCCTGAGGAGACTGATTGGCTGAAGAGATTGATGTGGGAGAGGCCTGAGGAGACTGATTGGCTGAAGAGATTGATGTGGGAGAGGGCTGAGGAGACTGATTAGCTGAAGAGATTGATATGGGAGAGGGCTGAGGAGACTGATTGGCTGAAGAGATTGATGTGGGAGAGGGCTGAGGAGACTGATTGGCTGAAGAGATTGATGTGGGAGAGGGCTGAGGAGACTGATTGGCTGAAGAGATTGATGTGGGAGAGGGCTGAGGAGTCTGATTGGCTGAAGAGATTGATGTGGGAGAGGGCTGAGGAGACTGATTGGCTGAAGAGATTGATGTGGGAGAGGGCTGAGGAGACTGATTGGCTGAAGAGATTGATGTGGGAGAGGGCTGAGGAGACTGATTGGCTGAAGAGATTGATGTGGTAGAGGGCTGAGACTGATTGGCTGAAGAGATTGATGTGGGAGAGGGCTGAGGAGACTGATTTGTGAAAGCTTTCAAATATAATGTAAAATGTATCTTTACGGTTTAGAAGCTTTAGTGATATAACAACCCACTGAGAGACAGACAGGGTTAGTGATAGAACAACCCACTGAGAGACAGACAGGGTTAGTGATAGAACAACCCACTGAGAGACAGACAGGGTTAGTGATAGAACAACCCACTGAGAGACAGACAGGGTTAGTGATAGAACAACCCACTGAGAGATAGACAGGACAGAGGCTGAGGAGAGCGGGGAGTAGACTTGGTGAGAGCGTTGTGTTATATGTTGATCTCTACAGGTGGTAGACTGTGGGAGAGTGGTATACAGGGTTAGAGGTGCTGAGAGTCTGAGACGGACAGATCGGGGCTGTGAGAGGTTGGCTGTGGTGAGACGTTGTGGGAGACAGGTGATGATAGCATCTTGAATATAAAGTATGTTTATCTCTAAGTTTGTGGGACACAGGGTTACAGGTGATGTGAGACAGATGTTGAGGAGAGTGGCTGGTGTTAGTGGGAGACCTGTGGTCAGAGGGTTACAGTTCCCCACTCAGAGAGATAGGCAGACAGACAGGCCGACAGACAGACAGGCAGACAGGCAGACAGGCAGACAGACAGACAGACAGACAGACAGACAGACAGACAGACAGACAGACAGACAGACAGACAGACAGACAGACAGGCAGACAGACAGACAGACAGACAGACAGACAGACAGACAGACAGACAGACAGACAGACAGACAGACAGACAGGCAGACAAGCAGACAGACAAGCAGGCAGACAAACAGGCAGACAAGCAGGCAGACAAGCAGGCGGACAGACAGACAGACGACAGACAGACAGACAGACAGACAGACAGACAGACAGACAGACAGACAGACGGTGGATGAGCTCAGTTAGCCTGGTCCCATCTGTAACCCTGCGTGTCCTTTAGCCAACTCCTCTGCTGGCAGGACAGCACTAGTGAGATGAGATGGCTGAAGCAGATCCAGCTGGGCTTGTCAACACCAGTCCTGGAGGTCCTGGAGGACCGAAACACTAGAAAATAAAACCAGCAGGACTTTGGCCTTCTAGGTCCACTAGTCCTGGAGGACCAAAACACTAGACAATAAAACCAGCAGGACTTTAACCCTCTAGGTCCACTAGTTGAATAGCCCTGTCATCATGGCATGACATCGTTAGACAGAGGACTTGGTTAAACCTTGCCATCATAACGTTAGACAGAGGACTTGATCAAACCCTGCCATAATGGCATGACAACGATAGTCAGAGGACTTGGTTAAACCCTGCCATAATGGCATGACAACGATAGTCAGAGGACTTGGTCAAACCCTGCCATAATGGCATGAAAACCAGCAGCATTCCATCCATAACACTGTAAAATACTACTTTCACTATAAAAGCAATTCACATAGTTATTCCATGATTCTTCATTAACTCTGTGCTATTGACACATCAAGAATTTTTTTCAGACCCCATTCCATTGTTGAGTCATATCTATTCAGGGAACATTCCCATGACATCATCAAGTGTTCCATTGTTGAGTCATTTCTATTCAGGGAACATTCCCATGACATCATCACGTGTTCCATTGTTGAGTCATTTCTATTCAGGGAACATTCCCATGACATCATCACATGTTCCATTGTTGAGTCATTTCTATTCAGGGAACATTCCCATGACATCATCACATGTTCCATTGTTGAGTCATTTCTATTCAGGGAACATTCCCATGACATCATCACGTGTTCCATTGTTGAGTCATTTCTATTCAGGGAACATTCCCATGACATCATCACATGTTCCATTGTTGAGTCATTTCTATTCAGGGAACATTCCCATGACATCATCACGTGTTCCATTGTTGAGTCATATTACGTTTTCTAAGAATAAGGCCAGCAGCAGACCACCCTGAATCCCACTGCTAGTTTGCATCTGAAGCTAGACAGGGTTGGTCCTGGTCGGTCCCGGGATGGGAGACCAGATGCTGCTGGAAGTGATGTTTCCTCTGGTCTAAAGAAAATATATACAGTGCCTTGCAAAAGTTTTCACCCCTCTTGGCATTTTTCCTATTTTGTTGCCTTACAACCTGGAATTAAAATATATTTTTGGGGGGTTTGTATAATTTGATTTACACAACATGCCTACCACTATGAAGATACAAAATATTGTTTATTGTGAAACAAACAAGAAATAAGACAACAAAAAAACTGAAAACTTGAGCGTGCATAACTATTCACCCCCCAAAGTCAATACTTTGTAGAGCCACCTTTTGCAGTAATTACAGCTGCAAGTCTCTTGGGGTATGTCTCTATACGTTTGGCACATCTAGCCACTGGGATTTTTGCCCATTTTTCAAGACAAAACTGCTCCAGCTCCTTCAAGTTGGATGGGTTCTGCTGGTGTACAGCAATCTTTAAGTCATACTACAGATCCTCAATTGGATTGAGGTCTGAGCTTTGACTAGGCCATTCCAAGACATTAAAATGTTTCCTCTTAAACCCTTCGAGCGTTGCTTTAGCAGTATGCTTAGGGTCATTGTCCTGCTGGAAGGTGAACCTCCGTCCCAGTCTCAAATCTCTGGAAGACAGAAACATGTTTCCCCTTCAAGAATTTCCCTGTATTTAGTGCCACCACCATGCTTCACTGTGGGGATGGTGTTCTCGGGGTGATGAGCGGTGTTGGGTTTGCGCCAGAAATAGCGTTTTCCTTGTTTGCCAAAAAGCTACATTTTAGTCTCATCTGACCAGAGTACCTTCTTCCATATGTTTGGGGAGTCTCCCATATGCCTTTTGGCGAACACCAAATGTGTTTGCTTATTTTTTTCTTTAAGCAATGTTTTTTGGCCACTCTTCCGTAAAGCCCAGCTCTGTGGAGTGTACAGCTTAAAGTGGTCCTATGGACAGATACTCCAATCTCCGCTGTGGAGCTTTGCAGCTCCTTCAGGGTTATCTTTGGTCTCTTTGTTGCCTCTCTGATTAATGCCCTCCTTGCCTGGTCTGTGAGTTTTGGTGGTTTGTTGGCAGGTTTGTTGTGGTGCCATATTCTCTCCCTTTTTTATTAATAGGTTTAACGGTGCTCCGTGGGATGTTCAAAGTTTCAGATATTTTTTTATAACCCAAACCTGATCTGTACTTCTCCACAACTTTGTCCCTGACCTGTTTGGATAGCTCCTTGGTCTTCATGGTGCCGCTTGCTTGGTGGTGCCCCTTGCTTAGTGGTGTTGCAGACTCTGGGGCCTTTCAGAACAGGTGTATATTTACTATCATGTGACACTTAGATTGCATACAAGTGGACTTTATTTAACTAATTATGTGACTTCTGGAGGTAATTGGTTGCACCAGATCTTGTTTAGGGGCTTCATAGCAAAGGGGGTGAATACATATGCACGCACAACTTTTCCGTATTTAAAAAAATTATAATAATGTATACAAGTAATTTTTTCCATCTCACTTCACCAATTTAAATTATTTTATGTATGTCCATTACATTAAATCCAAATAAAAATCAATTTTAAATTACAGGTTGTAATGCAACAAAATAGGAAAAACGCCAAGGGGGATGAATACTTTTGCAAGGCACTACTGTATATGATCCCAATGCCCCAGGACAGTGGTTGGGGACATTGCCCTGTAGGGCGCCATCTTTCAGATGGGATGTTAAACGAGTGTCCTGTCTCTCTGTGGTCACTAAAAATCCCAGGGTAACTTATCGTCAGAGTAGGGTTGTTAACCCTGGTGTCCTTGGTTAAATTCCCAATCTGACCCCCATACCATCATGTTCACCTAATCATTCCCAGTTTACAATTGGCTCATTCATCTCCCCTTGAACTTTTCCCCAGGTCTTTGCTGTAAACGAAAACGTGTTCTCAGTCAATTTACCTGGTAAAATAAGGATACGAAATAGAAGACACTGAAAGTCAGAGGATTGGCTAAAGCACATACAGATCTAGGACCAGCCTATAGCTGGGTGTCTCTCTTCATACCTGTATACTGCAGATTACACCTGATCTAGGACCAGCCTATAGCTAGCTGTGTCTCTTCATACCAGTATACTCCAGATTACACCTGATCTAGGACCAGCCTATAGCTGGGTGTCTCTCTTCATACCTGTATACTCCAGATTACACCTGATCTAGGACCAGCCTATAGCTAGGTGTATCTCTTCATACCTGTATAATTCAGATTACACCTGATCTAGGACCAGCCTATAGCTAGGTGTAACTCTTCATACCTGTATACTCCAGATTACACCTGACCTAGGACCAGTTTATAGCTAGGTGTAACTCTTCATACCTGTATACTCCAGGTGGAAGCCTGCTGCAGACACACTGATGTCGGACTGGAAGGTCAGGTAGATGTTGTTGGAGGTGCTGTTCAGGAGCTGGGGGATGGTCGTACCTACAGAACATACCCACAGAGACAGTCAAGTGGGAATTACAGTGGTCGTACCTACAGAACATACCCACAGAGACAGTCAAGTAGGAGTTACAGTAGGAAGGGTTTCCAGGGGGGGGATGGTCGTACCTACAGAACAAACCGACAGAGACAGTCAAGTGGGAGTTACAGTAGGAAGGGTTTCCAGGGGGATGGTCGTACCTACAGAACATACCCACAGAGACAGTCAAGTAGGAGTTACAGTAGGAAGGGTTTCCAGGGGGATGGTCGTACCTACAGAACATACCCACAGAGACAGTCAAGTGGGAGTTACAGTAGGAAGGGTTTCCAGGGGGGGATGGTCGTACCTACAGAACATACCCACAGAGACAGTCAAGTGGGAGTTACAGTAGGAAGGGTTTCCAGAGGGGGATGGTCGTACCTACAGAACATACCCACAGAGACAGTCAAGTGGGAGTTACAGTAGGAAGGCTGTCCAGGGGGGGATGGTCGTACCTACAGAACATACCCACAGAGACAGTCACGTAGGAGTTACAGTAGGAAGGGTTTCCAGGGGGATGGTCGTACCTACAGAACATACCCACAGAGACAGTCACGTAGGAGTTACAGTAGGAAGGGTTTCCAGGGGGATGGTCGTACCTACAGAACATACCCACAGAGACAGTCAAGTAGGAGTTACAGTAGGAAGGGTTTCCAGGGGGGGATGGTCGTACCTACAGAACATACCCACAGAGACAGTCAAGTAGGAGTTACAGTAGGAAGGGTTTCCAGGGGGGGATGGTCGTACCTACAGAACATACCCACAGAGACAGTCAAGTAGGAGTTACAGTAGGAAGGGTTTCCAGGGGGGGATGGTCGTACCTACAGAACATACCCACAGAGACAGTCACGTGGGAGTTACAGTAGGAAGGGTTTCCAGGGGGGGATGGTCGTACCTACAGAACATACCCACAGAGACAGTCACGTGGGAGTTACAGTAGGAAGGGTTTCCAGGGGGATGGTCGTACCTACAGAACATACCCACAGAGACAGTCACGTGGGAGTTACAGTAGGAAGGGTTTCCAGGGGGATGGTCGTACCTACAGAACATACCCACAGAGACAGTCACGTGGGAGTTACAGTAGGAAGGGTTTCCAGGGGGGGATGGTCGTACCTACAGAACATACCCACAGAGACAGTCACGTAGGAGTTACAGTAGGAAGGGTTTTCAGGGGGGGATGGTCGTACCTACAGAACATACCCACAGAGACAGTCACGTGGGAGTTACAGTAGGAAGGGTTTCCAGGGGGATGGTCGTACCTACAGAACATACCCACAGAGACAGTCACGTGGGAGTTACAGTAGGAAGGGTTTCCAGGGGGATGGTCGTACCTACAGAATATACCCACAGAGACAGTCACGTAGGAGTTACAGTGGTCGTACCTACAGAACATACCCACAGAGACAGTCAATAGGAAAATATCATAAAATACACTACACCAGGGCTCACCATCCCTGTTCCTGGAGAGATACCCTCCTGTAGGTTTTAACTCCAACCCTGTTCCTGGAGAGCTACCCTCCTGTAGGTTTTAACTCCAACCCTGTTCCCGGAGAGAGACCCTCCTGTAGGTTTTAACTCCAACCCTGTTCCTGGAGAGATACCCTCCTGTAGGTTTTAACTCCAACCATGTTCCCTGAGAGAGACCCTCCTGCAGGTTTTAACTCCAACCCTGTTCCTGGAGAGAAACCCTCCTGTAGGTTTTAACTCCAACCCTGTTCCCGGAGAGCTACCCTCCTGTAGGTTTTAACTCCAACCCTGTTCCTGGAGAGAGACCCTCCTGTAGGTTTTAACTCCAACCCTGTTCCCGGAGAGCTACCCTCCTGTAGGTTTTAACTCCAACCCTGTTCCTGGAGAGATACCCTCCTGTAGGTTTTAACTCCAACCCTGTTCCCGGAGAGAGACCCTCCTGTAGGTTTTAACTCCAACCCTGTTCCTGGAGAGATACCCTCCTGTAGGTTTTAACTCCAACCTTGTTCCTGGAGAGAGACCCTCCTGTAGGTTTTAACTCCAACCCTGTTCCTGGAGAGAGACCCTCCTGTAGGTTTTAACTCCAACCCTGTTCCTGGAGAGAGACCCTCCTAGAGGTTTTAACTCCAACCCTGTTCCTGGAGAGATACCCTCCTGTAGGTTTTAACTCCAACCCTGTTCCTGGAGAGATACCCTCCTGTAGGTTTTAACTCCAACCCTGTTCTTGGAGAGCTACCCTCCTGTAAGGTTTAACTCCAACTCTGTTCCTGGAGAGATACCCTCCTGTAGGTTTTAACTCCAACCCTGTTCCTGGAGAGCTACCCTCCTGTAGGTTTTAACTCCAACCCTGTTCCTGGAGAGCTACCCTCCTGTAGGTTTTAACTCCAACCCTGTTCCTGGAGAGCTACCCTCCTGTAGGTTTTCACTCCAACCCTCCTGTAGGTTTTAACTCCAACCCTGTTCCTGGAGAGATACCTTCCTGTAGGTTTTAACTCCAACCCTGTTCCTGGAGAGCTACTCTCCTGTAGGGTTTAACTCCAACCCTGTTCCTGGAGAGCTACCCTCCTGTAGAGTTTAACTCCAACCCTGTTCCTGGAGATACCCTCCTGTAGAGTTTAACTCCAACCCTGTTCCTGGAGAGCTACCCTCCTGTAGAGTTTAACTCCAACCCTGTTCCTGGAGATACCCTCCTGTAGGGTTTAACTCCAACCCTGTTCCTGGAGAGCTACCCTCCTGTAGAGTTTAACTCCAACCCTGTTCCTGGAGATACCCTCCTGTAGGTTTTAACTGTCTCTGAGCAGGTGCTGGATATTTATTTATTAAGTCCTATTAGATAGATTTATTTGACACTGTTTCCACCACTCAGGTCTTCTTCGTCAGGTGAAGACTAGAGTCCGTCAGGTCTTCTTCATCAGGTGAAGACTAGAGTCAGTCAGGTCTTCTTCGTCAGGTAAAGACTATTTATTTTTATTTTCTATTTAACCATTATTTTGCTCGGCAAGTCAGAGGGAGTCAGTCGTGCCTTTTTTCATACCCTTGAACTGCGCCGTGGGAGATTCTGAGAACTTTTCTCAAAGAGCATGCCAAATGTCGTCTCCCGCCGTCATATCCATAAGGTCTTTTACTGAGTGTTCCGATCAGACATTATTATCAATTCCAAAATGGGAGCTTTAAAAGACTAATTCTGGAGATTGTTTCACCTGAATAGCTGCCAAGCCTTGGAGCGTTGCCATCGACGCCGTCAAAAAAGTCCAAGGAGTCCCAGTTGTGTTCCGTGGCAAAAGTTATGACCTGGATCTGAAGAAAGGAACAAAGAAATACATTTAAGAGTAATAAAAAAAAATATCTAAGTTGAATAAAACAGTTGCCTCATCAATAATGGGATACATTTTAGCAAATTCCCATTCTAAGATAGAATTCCATGAAAGTTTAATTCTTAAACCCTTTTAACTATCAAAACTTTCCAACATTATATTCATAACGTTTCGTGCTGCATCTCTCACTTGGATGCCTGCTCCCTCTGGCACAGAGACCTTCCAGATACAGTTTAGATAGTTGGCGTAGGGCTCTGGGTAACCAGGAGAAAGGATGGTCCCCTTACGAGATGTCAGCAGCCCTCCACAGGGAACTGCACAGGGGGAGAGAAGAGAGAGACAAGTCACCCAGAGGAGACCAGGGGTAGAGAAGAGAGAGACAAGTCACCCAGAGGAGACCAGGGGTAGAGAGGAGAGAGACAAGTCACCCAGAGGAGACCAGGGGTAGAGAAGAGAGAGACAAGTCACCCAGAGGAGACCAGGGGTAGAGAAGAGAGAGACAAGTCACCCAGAGGATACCAGGGGTAGAGAAGAGAGAGACACGTCACCCAGAGGAGACCAGGGGTAGAGAAGAGAGAGACAGGTCACCCAGAGGAGACCAGGGGGAGAGAAGAGAGAGACAGGTCACCCAGAGGAGACCAGGGGTAGAGAAGAGAGAGACAAGTCACCCAGAGGAGACCAGGGGTAGAGAGGAGAGAGACAAGTCACCCAGAGACCAGGGGTAGAGAGGAGAGAGACAAGTCACCCAGAGACCAGGGGTAGAGAAGAGAGAGACAAGTCACCCAGAGGAGACCAGGGGTAGAGAAGAGAGAGACAAGTCACCCAGAGGAGACCAGGGGTAGAGAGGAGAGAGACAAGTCACCCAGAGGAGACCAGGGGTAGAGAAGAGAGAGACAAGTCACCCAGAGGAGACCAGGGGTAGAGAGGAGAGAGACAAGTCACCCAGAGGAGACCAGGGGTAGAGAAGAGAGAGACAAGTCACCCAGAGGAGACCAGGGGTAGAGAAGAGAGAGACAAGTAACCTCAGAGGACCAAGAGTAGAGAGGAGAGAGACAAGTCACCCAGACACCAGGAGTAGAGAGAGACATCACACCAAAGAGACACACACACACACACACACACCGAGTGTGTTAGGATAAATACTGTGTGTTATGAGCGTGTGTGTGTGAATGCTTGGGGACAAGGTAAGGAAGAGTGAGATATGAGAAACCAAGTGATGCCTCCAGCACTGAGTTGCAGGGCCACTCGGGAGCCACTACAAGGGACTGGACAAGTTGTTTTCTAAGGTAAGGAAGAGTGAGATATGAGAAACCAAGTGATGCCTCCAGCACTGAGTTGCAGGGCCACTCGGGAGCCACTACAAGGGACTGGACAAGTTGTTTTCTAAGGTTAGAACGCTCTAAGATATACAAACCAAAAAGGCCTCTCCAGGCAGGGTTAACATGAAGGGCAGCACCAGCCAGACAGTGAGGGACTATACTAGACATGATCTAAATCCTAAATGTCTGCGTGGAAACTGGATAGGATGGCGTCGCCAGTCATGTGTAGCTGTCCAAACAGACATCCTGTGCTGCTGTACCGTTCTGTCATGGTGTCGCCAGTCATGTGTAGCTGTCCAAACAGACATCCTGTGCTGCTGTACCGTTCTGTCATGGTGTTGCTTCATTACACAACAATGGAACACTAACAATGCAGCATATTTCCCCTCCTATTCCGTCACCATGGAGACCAAGGTGACCTCCTATTCCGTCACCATGGAGACCAAGGTGACCTCCTATTTGTCACCATGGAGACCAAGGTGACCTCCTATTCCGTCACCATGGAGACCAAGGTGACCTCCTATTCCGTCACCATGGAGCCCAAGGTGACCTCCTATTCCGTCACCATGGAGACCAGGGTTCATCCATGCATCCCTCCATCTCATCATCATCTATCCATGGGGCTTCATCCGTCCATCCATCCCTCATCTGTCCATCATCCATTCACCCCAGCTACCTGTTGATCTCCTTGTTTTATGGAGGGTTACTCATCCCATCCATCCCTCATCTGTCCATCATCCATTCACCCCAGCTACCTGTTGATCTCCTTGTTTTATGGAGGGTTACTCATCCATGCGTCCCACCATCTCATCCATTCATGGGTTTCATCCATCTATCATTTGTGATCCGTTCACCCAAGCCCTTCTGACTACTGTAGATCTCCTGCTGGTCTCAGAGGTTCATTATAAACTTCAGAGGCCCACAACCGATTACCGTTGATCTCCCGCTGGTCCCAGAGGTTCATTATAAACTTCAGAGGCCCACAACCGATTACCGTTGATCTCCTGCTGGTCCCAGAGGTTCATTATAAACCTCAGGAGGACCACAACCGATTCCAGACCATAGGCTCTCCAATATTCGCACTGCAATGTATTGGTCAAGCATTGGAAGTGATTTGCTAGTGTGGATATAGGAACATAGCTATATATTTTACAGCACAGATCAAAGCATGTCACGTACCGCTTCTACTTTAATATTTGAAAGTCCTCTACTGCACATTACAATATGACCAGCTGTAAGGCCTAGCGTAGTTCAAACGGAACAGACATCCGTCAGCCACGGATATAAAAAACAAACACCGTATACTATTATTCATCTGAAAGAATACGACGTGTTGCTTCAGAGAGATAACTAAAATCCCAGCAGTTGTTCTGTTGTCTGTTGTCACCAGTTGCTTACTCATTTCATATCACGACAGATATCAGAATAACAGGGAATAATGATAATGACATTTTACATATACTCTCCTTTCAACAATGGAACACGTGACGATGTCATGGGAATGTTCCCGGAATAGAAATGACTCAACAATGGAACGGGTGATGATGTCATGGGAATGTTTCCTGGATAGAAATGACTCAACAATGGAACACGTGATGATGTCATGGGAATGTTCCCGGAATAGAAATGACTCAACAATGGAACGGGTGATGATGTCATGGGAATGTTTCCTGGATAGAAATGACTCAACAGTGGAACACGTGACGATGTCATGGGAATGTTCCCTGATTAGAAATGACTCAACAATGGAACACGTGATGATGTCATGGGTATGTTTCCTGAATAGAAATGACTCAACAGTGGAACACGTGATGATGTCATTGGAATGTTCCCTGAATAGATATGACTCAACAATGGAACGGGTGATGATGTCATGGGAATGTTTCCTGGATAGAAATGACTCAACAATGGAACACGTGATGATGTCATGGGAATGTTCCCTGAATAGAAATGACTCAACAATGGAACAGGTGATGATGTCATGGGAATGTTCCCTGAATAGAAATGACTCAACAATGGAACAGGTGATGATGTCATGGGAATGTTCCCTGAATAGAAATGACTCAACAATGGAACACGTGATGATGTCATGGGAATGTTCCCTGAATAGAAATGACTCAACAATGGAACAGGTGATGATGTCATGGGAATGTTCCCTGAATAGAAATGACTCAACAATAGAACACGCGATGATGTCATGGGAATGTTCCCTGAATAGAAATGACTCAACAATGGAACACGTGATGATGTCATGGGAATGTTCCCTGAATAGAAATGACTCAACAATGGAACACGTGACGATGTCATGGGAATGTTCCCTGAATAGAAATGACTCAACAATGGAACACGTGATGATGTCATGGGAATCTTCCCTGAATAGAAATGCCTCTTCCATCTTATCCAAGATAAGAGAGGAGAGAAACAAGGTGGTTCTTTTGTTTCCCTGTGGAGGAGGTCAATACTGCCTGGTTGTTCCCTGTGGAGGAGGTCAATACTGCCTGGTTGTTCCCTGTGGAGGAGGTCAATACTGCCTGGTTGTTCCCTGTGTAGGAGGTCAATACTGCCTGGTTGTTCCCTGTGTAGGAGGTCAATACTGCCTGGTTGATCCCTGTGGAGGAGGTCAATACTGCCTGGTTGATCCCTGTGGAGGAGGTCAATACTGCCTGGTTGTTCCCTGTGTAGGAAGTCAATACTGCCTGGTTGTTCCCTGTGGAGGAAGTCAATACTGCCTGGTTATTCCCTGTGGAGGAGGTCAATACTGCCTGGTTATTCCCTGTGGAGGAGGTCAATACTGCCTGGTTGTTCCCTGTGTATGAGGTCAATACTGCCTGGTTGTTCCCTGTGGAGGAGGTCAATACTGCCTGGTTGTTCCTTGTGGAGGAGGTCAATACTGCCTGGTTGTTCCCTGTGTAGGAGGTCAATACTGCCTGGTTGTTCCCTGTGTAGGAGGTCAATACTGCCTGGTTGTTCCCTGTGTAGGAGGTCAATACTGCCTGGTTGTTCCATGTGGAGGAAGTCAATACTGCCTGGTTGTTCCCTGTGGAGGAGGTCAATACTGCCTGGTTGTTCCCTGTGGAGGAGGTCAATACTGCCTGGTTGTTCCCTGTGTAGGAGGTCAATACTGCCTGGTTGTTCCTTGTGGAGGAGGTCAATACTGCCTGGTTGTTCCCTGTGGAGGAGGTCAATACTGCCTGGTTGAATGTTGGCCAGCTGTTGTATTCACAAGCTAACCTCAGTGGAGAGCAGAGCTGTCAATACCCAAGGGAAACCCACAGGGAAACTCACAGGGAAACTTACAGGGAAACTCACAGGGAAACCAATAGGGAAACTCACAGGGAAACCCACAGGGAAACCCATAGGGAAATAGGGAAACCCACAGGGAAACCCACAGGGAAACACACAGGGAAATAGGGAAACTCACAGGGAAATAGGGAAACCCACAGGGAAATAGGGAAACACACAGGGAAACCCATAGGGAAATAGGGAAACCCACAGGGAAACCCATAGGGAAATAGGGAAACCCACAGGGAAACACACAGGGAAACCCACAGGGAAACACACAGGGAAACCCACAGGGAAACCCATAGGGAAACACACAGGGAAACACACAGGGAAACCCACAGGGGAAACCCACAGGGAAACCCACAGGGAAACCCACAGGGAAACCCACAGGGAAGTAGGGAAACCCACAGGGAAACACACAGGGAAACCCACAGGGAATCACACAGGGAAACCCACAGGGAAACCCACAGGGAATCACACAGGGTAACCCACAGGGAAATAGGGAAACCCACAGGGAAACACACAGGGAAACACACAGGGAAACCCACAGGGAAATAGGGAAACCCACAGGGAAACCCACAGGGAAATAGGGAAACCCACAGGGAAACCCACAGGGCTCTGGTCAGAAGTAGTGCACTACATAGGGAATAGGGTGCCGTTTGAGACGCCTCCTTCAGTCATAAACAACCTGATGCCTGTCTGCCAATGATGAACAGGGGTAGTCTACAGACAACCACTGAGTTGTCTACAGTCTGTATCTACCACACCAAGGACGAACAGGGGTAGTCTACAGACAACCACTGAGTTGTCTACAGTCTGTATCTACCACACCAAGGACGAACAGGGGTAGTCTACAGACAACCACTGAGTTGTCTACAGTCTGTATCTACCACACCAAGGACGAACAGGGGTAGTCTACAGACAACCACTGAGTTGTCTACAGTCTGTATCTACCACACCAAGGATGAACAGGGGTAGTCTACAGACAACCACTGAGTTGTCTACAGTCTGTATCTACCACACCAAGGACGGACAGGGGTAGTCTACAGACAACCACTGAGTTGTCTACAGTCTGTATCTACCACACCAAGGACGAACAGGGGTAGTCTACAGACAACCACTGAGTTGTCTACAGTCTGTATCTACCACACCAAGGACGAACAGGGGTAGTCTACATACAACCACTGAGTTGTCTACAGTCTGTATCTACCACACCAAGGACGAACAGGGGTAGTCTACAGACAACCACTGAGTTGTCTACAGTCTGTATCTACTACACCAAGGACGAACAGGGGTAGTCTACAGACAACCACTGAGTTGTCTACAGTCTGTATCTACCACACCAAGGACGAACAGGGGTAGTCTACAGACAACCACTGAGTTGTCTACAGTCTGTATCTACCACACCAAGGACGAACAGGGGTAGTCTACAGACAACCACTGAGTTGTCTACAGTCTGTATCTACCACAACAACCAGTCAGGATGTACAGAGGACAGTACATAAACCCACAGCATGATTTCTCCTGCCTCAGTGTGTCGTTTTAGCCATGCTGCATGTAGGAGCTCACATATCTAATTATTGCCCCTAATCCAGTTCACTGCAATTTCAAACTCATCAATATTTTACAGGTGATGTCCTATTCACTACTCCCACACAGAGACAGACGCCGTGACACATCACAGAAAGCGACTTCACTGTTCATCTCCTCACTCCTCAGGTGAAGCAGACTTGATGAATCCTGCCTCTTCCTGTGTTACATACAAGCTATCAATCTCTGTCATAATCACTATATATCTGCTTCCCATATGGAACCCTATTCCCTACATACAGGTGTAGGATCTTAATTTGATCATCTTGTTGTTGCAAGAAACTCAAGTGTATTCTAGGTTCTAAAAGGTTTCTAAAGTTTGTATTTTCCACTTAAACATTTTAGACTTGATTTATCCTAAATAAAAATGTATCAACTCCTACAAAAAAAAAAGTCCATTCATTATAATCCACATAATAATTCACATTTCCTGTTGCTGCAGGATTATTTTCCTGCTGTGGGAAACTGGTCAAATTAAGCTCCTTCATCTGTGTAGAGCTGGGACTATAAACCAACAATGATTGCCACCGACCAAACCGACCACTTATCGTGGACATTTGTTGATATCCTTAATTTTACCATAAATACCCTATAGGGTCCTACTAGAGAAATGTTCAGTTTGAAATGAAATACATTTGCTAATATGGGTGATTGTTAAAATGGGACAATTGATAGTGACAACATTGAAAGTTGTAGAAATTATATGGGTAATATCAAACATAACTATGCTGTACATGTAAGTTATTAATTTATCATTCAATTTATTGTTATTGTTATAAATCAGTCCATTTATCGCCATATGGATTTTTGTCGATATCGCCCAGCTCTAATCTGTAGTGCACTACGTTTGAACAGAGCCCTTACGTCACTGGTGCACTTAATAGGGAATAGGGTGCAGCCTTCATCACTATAGGTACCCTTCAGCACGTCTTGTCACACATCCTTTGACAGATGACATGTTAAGCCTTCAATGAAGAGATGAATGTTAACATGAGCACCAGGTGAAGTGCGTTCATATGTATGAACCTATATACAGTTTGTAACAAGGGTTTGATATTCACTTTCTTCTTTGGACAAGTAAGACAGTATTTTTTTTTGTGACACAATTTTTTTACATATTTGTAGGATGCAAGGAACCACGTTACACAATACAATGCATTACTATATTTTTACCATAGAGAATCAGACAGAAATGTAGTCTATACTCTGCCTATTGGCTTCTTTCATACCTCCTGTCTCAAAATACAACACTGCCCCTTTAAGGCTCTCCCGGAGGATGATTGGCCACCCTTGGTAGCCTATGAAATAATTCCATCCAGGGCTCGAAATTAAAGGGTGTCCAGTTGTCCCTGGAGACGATGGAAAACATGTCTACAGTTGAAAACAGACTCTGGGACAGTTCTGGGACGACAGATCCCAAATTGATACCGATTGATGTTCTGGTGCCGTTTGGTCAATTTAAAGTATTGATTGGGGATTTATTCGTGGATGAATGAAACTGTTTTTTCTGTGTGAATTGTGATGTTTTATTTGTGCTTACCATGACTGTGTTTTTGTATTCTAATGTGTAGGTACAGTTGAAGTCGGAAGTTTACATACACTTAGGTTGGAGTCATTAAAACTCATATTTCAACCACTCCACAAATTTCTTGTTAACAAACTATAGTTTTGGCAAGTCGGTTAGGACATCTACTTTGTGCATGACACAAGTAATCTTTCCAACAATTGTTAACAGACAGATTATTTAACTTATAATTCACTGTATCACAATTCCAGTTGGTCAAAAGTTTACATACACTAAGTTGAATGTGCCTTTAAACAGCTTGGAAAAATCCAGAAAATTATGTTATGGCTTTAGATAGCCTAATTTACATCATTTGAGTCACTCGAAGGTGTACCTGTGGATGTATTTCAAGGCTTACCTTCAAACTCAGTGCCTCTGAGAGGCATTTTTTTTTGTCAAAAGCGCACAGCAAACAAAAATGGTTTAATATGACAGAGAGATGAACGTATCTGTTAGAAATTAAGAAAGAGTGGAGATCTAAAGATGCAACAACTAGCATGGGATGCTAATATAACTAGGACTATCATCAACTAGCATGGGATGCTAATATAACTAGGACTATCATCAACTAGCATGGGATGCTAATATAACTAGGACTATCATCAACTAGCATGGGATGCTAATATAACTAGGATTATCAACAACTAGCATGGGATGCTAATATAACTAGGACTATCAACAACTAGCATGGGATGCTAAAATGACTAGGATTATCATCAACTAGCATGGGATGCTAATATAACTAGGACTATCATCAACTAGCATGGGATGCTAATATAACTAGGATTATCAACAACTAGCATGGGATACTAATATAACTAGGACTATCATCAACTAGCATGGGATGCTAATATAACTAGGACTATCATCAACTAGCATGGGATGCTAATATAACTAGGATTATCAACAACTAGCATGGGATACTAATATAACTAGGACTATCATCAACTAGCATGGGATGCTAATATAACTAGGACTATCATCAACTAGCATGGGATGCTAATATAACTAGGACTATCATCAACTAGCATGGGATGCTAATATAACTAGGACTATCAACAACTAGCATGGGATGCTAATATAACTAGGACTATCATCAACTAGCATGGGATGCTAATATAACTAGGATTATCAACAACTAGCATGGGATGCTAATATAACTAGGACTATCATCAACTAGCATGGGATGCTAATATAACTAGGATTATCAACAACTAGCATGGGATGCTAATATAACTAGGATTATCATCAACTAGCATGGGTTGCTAATATAACTAGGATTATCATCAACTAGCATGGGATGCTAATATAACTAGGATTATCATCAACTAGCATGGGTTGCTAATAAGACTAGGATTATCATCAACTAGCATGGGATGCTAATATGACTAGGATTATCATCAACTAGCAGTGAATAAACAGGACACACTGCCACTTCCCCTCCTAATTGCTCTGTGGGTTTCTGCTGTCTAAAACCAGGTTTGATTCCATTCCCCTCCTATCTACTCTGTGGGTTTCTGCTGTATAAAACCAGGTTTGATTCCATTCCCCTCCTATCTACTCTGTGGGTTTCTGCTGTCTAAAACCAGGTTTGATTCCATTCCCCTCCTATCTACTCTGTGGGTTTCTGCTGTATAAAACCAGGTTTGATTCCATTCCCCTCCTATCTACTCTGTGGGTTTCTGCTGTCTAAAACCAGGTTTGATTCCATTCCCCTCCTAGCTACTCTGTGGGTTCCTGCTGTCTAAAACCAGGTTTGATTCCATTCCCCTCCTATCTTCTCTGTGGGTTTCTGTTAACTAAAACCAGGTTTGATTCCATTCCCCTCCTATCTACTCTGTGGGTTTTTGCTGTATAAAACCAGGTTTGATTCCATTCCCCTCCTATCTACTCTGTGGGTTTCTGCTGTCTAAAACCAGGTTTGATTCCATTCCCCTCCTATCTACTCTGTGGGTTTCTGCTGTCTAAAACCAGGTTTGATTCCATTCCCCTCCTATCTACTCTGTGGGTTTCTGCTGTCTAAAACCAGGTTTGATTCCATTCCCCTCCTATCTACTCTGTGGGTTTCTGCTGTCTAAAACCAGGTTTGATTCCATTCCCCTCCTATCTACTCTGTGGGTTTCTGCTGTATAAAACCAGGTTTGATTCCATTCCCCTCCCATCTACTCTGTGGATTTCTGCTGTCTAAAACCAGGTTTGATTCCATTCCCCTCCTATCTACTCTGTGGGTTTCTGCTGTATAAAACCAGGTTTGATTCCATTCCCCTCCTATCTACTCTGTGGGTTTCTGCTGTCTAAAACCAGGTTTGATTCCATTCCCCTCCTATCTACTCTGTGGGTTCCTGCTGTCTAAAACCAGGTTTGATTCCATTCCCCTCCTATCTTCTCTGTGGGTTTCTGTTAACTAAAACCAGGTTTGATTCCATTCCCCTCCTATCTACTCTGTGGGTTTCTGCTGTCTAAAACCAGGTTTGATTCCATTCCCCTCCTATCTACTCTGAGTTTCTGCTGTCTAAAACCAGGTTTGATTCCATTCCCCTCCTATCTACTCTGTGGGTTTCTGCTGTATAAAACCAGGTTTGATTCCATTCCCCTCCTATCTACTCTGTGGGTTTCTGCTGTCTAAAACCAGGTTTGATTCCATTCCCCTCCTATCTACTCTGTGGGTTTCTGCTGTCTAAAACCAGGTTTGATTCCATTCCCCTCCTATCTACTCTGTGGGTTTCTGCTGTATAAAACCAGGTTTGATTCCATTCCCCTCCTATCTACTCTGAGTTTCTGCTGTCTAAAACCAGGTTTGATTCCATTCCCCTCCTATCTACTCTGTGGGTTTCTGCTGTATAAAACCAGGTTTGATTCCATTCCCCTCCTATCTACTCTGTGGGTTCCTGCTGTCTAAAACCAGGTTTGATTCCATTCCCCTCCTAGCTACTCTGTGGGTTTCTGTTAACTAAAACCAGGTTTGATTCCATTCCCCTCCTAGCTACTCTGTGGGTTTCTGTTAACTAAAACCAGGTTTGATTCCATTCCCCTCCTATCTACTCTGTGGGTTTCTGCTGTATAAAACCAGGTTTGATTCCATTCCCCTCCTATCTACTCTGTGGGTTTCTGCTGTCTAAAACCAGGTTTGATTCCATTCCCCTCCTAGTTACTCTGTGGGTTTCTGTTATCTAAAACGAGGTTTGATTCCATTCCCCTCCTATCTTCTCTATGGGTTTCTGTTATCTAAAACGAGGTTTGATTCCATTCCCCTCCTATCTACTCTGTGGGTTTCTGTTATCTAAAACGAGGTTTGATTCCATTCCCCTCCTATCTACTCTGTGGGTTTCTGCTGTCTAAAACCAGGTTTGATTCCATTCCCCTCCTATCTACTCTGTGGGTTCCTGCTGTCTAAAACCAGGTTTGATTCCATTCCCCTCCTAGCTACTCTGTGGGTTTCTGTTATCTAAAACCAGGTTTGATTCCATTCCCCTCCTATCTACTCTGTGGGTTTCTGCTGTCTAAAACCAGGTTTGATTCCATTCCCCTCCTATCTACTCTGTGGGTTTCTGCTATATATAGCAATGTGTGTTCATTCAGACCGTAATTGAAACGACAAAACAACAGAACTCATTATGATGCCGGGTCGTTTTTGGAAGGTAAATCTAACGGACGTTGGGTGATTGGCCAATTGATTCCATTCCAGCAGGTTAGTAAAAGAAAAACTCAACGGGTCTACCTCTAACTTCCTTCATACTGAACACAGAGACATAAAGATGGTGTCCACGACTTCATCTGACTCTTGGTAAGGAGATAAACTCCTGAAGTATTCCTTTAAAGATGGAATCTACAAGTTCATCTGACTCTGGGTCAGTAGATAAAGGGCTTCATCTGACTCTGGGTCAGTAGATAAAGGACCTCATCTGACTCTGGGTCAGTAGATAAAGGGCTTCATCTGACTCTGGGTCAGTAGATAAAGGGCTTCATCTGACTCTGGGTCAGTAGATAAAGGGCTTCATCTGATTCTGGGTCAGTAGATAAAGGGCTTCATCTGACTCTGGGTCAGTAGATAAAGGGCTTCATCTGACTCTGGGTCAGTAGATAAAGGGCCTCATCTGACTCTGGGTCAGTAGATAAAGGACCTCATCTGACTCTGGGTCAGTAGATAAAGGGCTTCATCTGACTCTGGGTCAGTAGATAAAGGGCTTCATCTGACTCTGGGTCAGTAGATAAAGGGCCTCATCTGACTCTGGGTCAGTAGATAAAGGGCTTCATCTGACTCTGGGTCAGTAGATAAAGGGCTTCATCTGACTCTGGGTCAGTAGATAAAGGGCTTCATGTGACTCTGGGTCAGTAGATAAAGGACCTCATCTGACTCTGTGTCAGTAGATAAAGGGCCTCATCTGACTCTGGGTCAGTAGATAAAGGGCCTCATCTGACTCTGGGTCAGTAGATAAAGGGCTTCATCTGACTCTGGGTCAGTAGATAAAGGGCCTCATCTGACTCTGGGTCAGTAGATAAAGGGCCTCATCTGACTCTGGGTCAGTAGATAAAGGGCTTCATCTGACTCTGGGTCAGTAGATAAAGGGCTTCATCTGACTCTGGGGAAGGAGATAAAGGGCCTCATCTGACAATGGGTCAGTAGATAAAGGGCTTCATCTGACTCTGGGTCAGTAGATAAAGGGCTTCATCTGACTCTGGGGAAGGAGATAAAGGGCCTCATCTGACTCTGGGTCAGTAGATAAAGGGCTTCATCTGACTCTGGGTCAGTAGATAAAGGGCTTCATCTGACAATGGGTCAGTAGATAAAGGGCCTCATCTGACTCTGGGTCAGTAGATAAAGGGCTTCATCTGACAATGGGTCAGTAGATAAAGGGCCTCATCTGACTCTGGGTCAGTAGATAAAGTGCCTCATCTGACTCTGGGTCAGTAGATAAAGGGCCTCATCTGACTCTGGGTCAGTAGATATAGGGCCTCATCTGACTCTGGGTCAGTAGATAAAGGGCCTCA
This sequence comes from Salvelinus namaycush, assembly GCF_016432855.1. NCBI lineage: Eukaryota > Metazoa > Chordata > Actinopteri > Salmoniformes > Salmonidae > Salvelinus > Salvelinus namaycush. Next base: position 41,957 of record NW_024061692.1, on the reverse strand, counting down.
TCTGACTCTGGGTCAGTAGATAAAGGGCTTCATCTGACTCTGGGTCAGTAGATAAAGGGCCTCATCTGACTCTGGGTCAGTAGATAAAGGGCTTCATCTGACTCTGGGTCAGTAGATAAAGGACCCCATCTGACTCTGGGTCAGTAGATAAAGGGCTTCATCTGACTCTGGGTCAGTAGATAAAGGGCTTCATCTGACTCTGGGTCAGTAGATAAAGGGCTTCATCTGACTCTGGGTCAGTAGATAAAGGGCCTCATCTGACTCTGGGTCAGTAGATAAAGGGCTTCATCTGACAATGGGTCAGTAGATAAAGGGCTTCATCTGACTCTGGGTCAGTAGATAAAGGGCTTCATGTGACTCTGGGGAAGGAGATAAAGGGCTTCATCTGACTCTGGGTCAGTAGATAAAGGGCCTCATCTGACTCTGGGTCAGTAGATAAAGGGCCTCATCTGACTCTGGGTCAGTAGATAAAGGACCTCATCTGACTCTGGGTCAGTAGATATAGGGCCTCATCTGACTCTGGGTCAGTAGATAAAGGGCTTCATCTGACTCTGGGTCAGTAGATAAAGGGCTTCATCTGACAATGGGTCAGTAGATAAAGGGCCTCATCTGACTCTGGGTCAGTAGATAAAGTACCTCATCTGACTCTGGGTCAGTAGATAAAGGGCCTCATCTGACTCTGGGTCAGTAGATATAGGGCCTCATCTGACTCTGGGTCAGTAGATAAAGGGCCTCATCTGACTCTGGGTCAGTAGATAAAGGGCTTCATCTGACTCTGGGTCAGTAGATAAAGGGCTTCATCTGACTCTGGGTCAGTAGATATAGGGCCTCATCTGACTCTGGGTCAGTAGATAAAGGGCCTCATCTGACTCTGGGTCAGTAGATAAAGGGCTTCATCTGACTCTGGGTCAGTAGATAAAGGGCCTCATCTGACTCTGTGTCAGTAGATAAAGGGCTTCATCTGACTCTGTGTCAGTAGATAAAGGGCTTCATCTGACTCTGGGTCAGTAGATAAAGGGCCTCATCTGACTCGGGGTCAGTAGATAAAGGGCCTCATCTGACTCTGGGTCAGTAGATAAAGGGCTTCATCTGACTCTGGGTCAGTAGATAAAGGGCTTCATCTGACTCTGGGTCAGTAGATAAAGGGCTTCATCTGACTCTGGGTCAGTAGATAAAGGGCTTCATCTGACTCTGGGTCAGTAGATATAGGGCCTCATCTGACTCTGGGTCAGTAGATAAAGGGCTTCATCTGACTCTGGATCAGTAGATAAAGGGCTTCATCTGACTCTGGGTCAGTAGATAAAGGGCTTCATCTGACTCTGGGTCAGTAGATAAAGGGCTTCATCTGACTCTGGGTCAGTAGATAAAGGGCCTCATCTGACTCTGGGTCAGTAGATAAAAGGACCTCATCTGACTCTGGGTCAGTAGATAAAGGGCTTCATCTGACTCTGGGTCAGTAGATAAAGGGCTTCATCTGACTCTGGGTCAGTAGATAAAGGGCTTCATCTGACAATGGGTCAGTAGATAAAGGGCCTCATCTGACTCTGGGTCAGTAGATAAAGGGCCTCATCTGACTCTGGGTCAGTAGATAAAGGGCCTCATCTGACTCTGGGTCAGTAGATAAAGGGCCTCATCTGACTCTGGGTCAGTAGATAAAGGGCCTCATCTGACTCTGGGTCAGTAGATAAAGGGCCTCATCTGACTCTGGGTCAGTAGATAAAGGGCCTCATCTGACTCTGGGTCAGTAGATAAAGGGCTTCATCTGACTCTGGGTCAGTAGATAAAGGGCTTCATCTGACAATGGTTCAGTAGATAAAGGGCTTCATCTGACTCTGGGTCTGTAGATAAAGGGCTTCATTGCCAAAATCCTGAAGTGTTCCTTTAAGAGAGAGAAGCTCCATCTAACGTCTTTAATAAAATAAATGGTCTGCTCTCCAACTTTATTTAGAATGGAAAGACCTCAAGATCAAATGGACTGTTTTCCACTTCCCCCTTCTAAAGCTAGAAGTCTTGGATTACCTCACATGAAGAAGTATTACTGGGCAGCTCAACAATGTGTTCACTTTAACAATGGACAGACAGCACACTATCCTTGTACAATGGAGGAGTATCGAAGCCATTAATGCAATACTTTATAATCTGAAATATATTCACTACTTCGGGTCCAAGGCATTGAATAATTTTTTGGGGGGGAGGCCAATCCAATGATTCTCAATTCCTTTCGTATTTGGGAAAATGTACATCAATTCATGAGGTGGAAATAACCAATTTCGCCAGGCACCCCTAGGTCTATGACTGTGTGATTTGGGTCGGTGGAGCTAGGTCTGTGACCGTGTGGTTTGGGTCGGTGGAGCTAGGTCTGTGACTGTGTGGTTTGGGTCGGTGGAGCTAGGTCTGTGACTGTGTGGTTCGGGTCGATGGAGCTAGGTCTGTGACTGTGGTTCGGGTCGATGGAGCTAGGTCTGTGACTGTGTGGTTTGGGTCGGTGGAGCTAGGTCTGTGACTGTGTGGTTCGGGTCGGTGGAGCTAGGTCTGTGACTGTGTGGTTCGGGTCGGTGGAGCTAGGTCTGTGACTGAGTGGTTCGGGTCGGTGGAGCTAGGTCTGTGACTGAGTGGTTCGGGTCGGTGGAGCTAGGTCTGTGACTGTGTGGTTTGGGTCGGTGGAGCTAGGTCTGTGACTGTGTGGTTTGGGTCGGTGGAGCTAGGTCTGTGACTGTGTGGTTCGGGTCGGTGGAGCTAGGTCTGTGACTGTGTGGTTCGGGTCGGTGGAGCTAGGTCTGTGACTGTGTGGTTCGGGTCGGTGGAGCTAGGTCTGTGACTGTGTGGTTCGGGTCGGTGGAGCTAGGTCTGTGACTGTGTGGTTTGGGTCGGTGGAGCTAGGTCTGTGACTGTGAGGAGTTGGCTCAGTCTACTTACCTACGCAGGTGGGCACAGTGCCGTTCCACTGAGCCACAGTGTTAGGGATGGCCTCACACCTGATGGCAGTGGTGCCGTGCAGAGCGTAGCCTGGATTGCATTCAAACAGCACCACCGTGCCAATGCCAAAGTCGTTCCCTATCCGCTTCCCAAACCTGGGCTCCGGCACAGAGCTGCACTGGGATGCACTGGTCCTAGGGACAGCTGACAGGAGAGAAGACAAGCAGAGTGGGAGAGGGAGAGCAAGAGAGAGACAGAGAGAGAAAGAGAGAGAGAGAGAGAGAGAGAGAGAGAGAGAGAGAGAGAGAGAGAGAGAGGGAGATAGAGAGAGAGAGAGAGTGAGAAAGAGAGAGAGAGAGAAAGAGAGAGAGAAAGAGAGAGAGAGAGAGAGCGAGGTAGAGAGAGAGAAAGAAAGAGAGAGAGAAAGAGAGAGAGAAGACAGGCAGAGAGAGATAGAGAGCGCAAGACAGTGAGAAGACATGGGATTGGCACAGAGATATAGGCCGTGGTGGTGAAAAAATATCCACCAAAAACCTCTTTCAGATCATCAGTCAAACTCTGCATCTGCATGTCTTTTCCCTGCTCTGCTCAATTCAACGATCCTCAGCACACACTCAATGGAACACCACTGAATCAATCGAGATACTATATGATATGACGTAGCGCTTTTAAAAGGTTAGCCAGATGTTCTCCTCTCTGCCAAGATAGCAGGTAGCAACTGGAAGGCAGTTCATCTATCTTCATATCAAAGATAAATAGTATATAAAACATACCTTGATAAACAAAGTGGAATCCCTTGGCTGTCTCTGGAGCCGCGGTGGTGAACTTCACGGTGATTTTGTTCCCAGAACTTAAAGGTAGAGTCTCTCCTTCAGGTCGGGAGAAAGAGAAAGGTTTTTGGTTTTGTAAAAAGCCGTCACCTTTAAACTCAACAATATTATATTTTTGAATCCTTTATGTACATTGAGATTTGTTATTGAGATGTGTTATTTTGTTTCCCCAGGTGTGTCCTGTCAGGTCACGATGAGATTCACTGTTAAGAGTATAGGTGATGTTCTCTACCTGAGTGAGAGCCGGAGATGGACGACAGGACGGGAGAGTCTGGCGTTGGTCCGTCGTAGATTTCCACAACATCACTCACCAACGTCTGAAACACCACAAACTGGCCAAACAGCACTAGAGAGAGAGAGAGAGAGAGAGAGAGACAGAGAGAGAGAGAGACAGAGAGAGAGAGAGAGAGAGAGAGAGAGAGAGAGAGAGAGAGAGAGAGAGAGACAGAGAGACAGAGAGAGAGAGACAGAGAGAGAGAGACAGAGAGAGAGAGAGAGAGAGAGAGAGACAGAGAGAGACAGAGAGAGAGAGACAGAGAGAGACAGAGAGAGACAGAGAGAGAGAGAGTTTTGAGTTTTAAATATTCTTTATTGGGTCTGGGAGCCCACCACACAATAAATACTCATACAAAACCACAGTTACACATCAATTAAAAACACAACTCCAACTCCTCCTCCACAGTAACTAAACACAACAGCCTCTGAATACCCCATATACTCAAAAACAGATCAATATTGTTGACAAGTTTATAATAGGCAAACTCAACCCTTAGTCTCGCTGCCACCATTCCCTCCAGCATTCCCACCACATCCACAGACCCTTGTCCCTGAATACTGTTCTTTCGGGTCTTCCATATCGCTAATTTTGCTGCCCCTAACACAAAATTAAGCAACACAACGACACCCTTTTGACTGAACCTGTACTTTGGCCCAAATACATACAGTTGGGAAGAGAAAACCTCTCCCAACGTTGAGAACCAGTCAGTGATCAGGTCAATCATCCCGACCAACCTGGGACACAGTAAAAACAGGTGTGCCAGAGTTTCAGACTCTGCACAGAATGGACACCCTTCCTCAACAGTAGGGTCCAGGTGTACCAGATGCATGTTGGTGGCTATAGCTCCATGTATTATCCTCCATTGGAGGTCAGCTGTCCTCTTATCAATCGGCAGTTTGTATAATGATCGCCAACAGCCTTTTGGGGAAGCACCTGGACCAAGCACACCCGCCCACCTCGTCGATTTTACCCCTTCCAGGGAAGAGGCATGGGACACCTTTACACATATTCTGTACATGGCCTTCTTTCCCACCTCCTTGAACTCCCCCAGCTCCGGGGTATCGAAGGAAAGCAGCATCCCCACGTCCTCCTCAAATGCCCCCACCGCAGCACTAACAATCAGTGCAGGGAACACATAATCCAGACCCTCCTTCCACCGATCAGAACTGAGTGAGCAGCTTCAATTCAATTGATTTGATGTCCTGTTCAAGGGCCTTGATAGTCTCTTTAACTTCAATTTGAGACAAAGCAGTATACTGTTGACAAAATACTCGTATTTGGGCCTTCCCAACATCCCACCATTGTCTCAAGGACTCAAAATTCCCTTTTGTAACCCTCCATTTTTCCCAAAACAACAAAAACCGTTCACAAAACATGACATCATGTAACAATTTAACATTAAAATACCAGTAAGGTGATGATCCTTCGTGGACAGGACAAGTGAATATCAACAGTAACCATGTGATGATCAGAGAAACCCACAGGAGTAATGGCACACCTTCCAACCCTACTACAGTATTGATCAGATACGTACAACCTATCTAACCTTGCTGCACTGACACCACCTTCATTAATTTTTAGCCATGTGTACTGCCTAACTTTTGCATTCCTTACTCTCCACACATCAGAAAGCTCAAACTCAGTTAGTAAGCCAGACAGGAAAGTGGCTGACCGCAGGTGAGGTTCTTCAGCAGTGCGATCAACAGTAAAATCCACAGTACAGTTCCAGTCCCCCCCTAAAACCATACACCCCTCTTGATCACACTGTCTTAAGGTTTCTTTTATTTGATCAAACACAAGACGCTCTGTACCCTCATTAGGAGCATAGACATTCAAAAAAACAAACAAAAACCCCATAACATCCACCTTGACCAATAAAACCCGACCCTTGACAATCTCTGTTGTAGATATCACCGTCACCCCTAACCCTGAGGAAAACAAGATGGCCACCCCAGCACTGAAATTAGTACCATGACTGAGTATATGCTGCCCCTCCCACCACATTCCCCAGTCAACCTCATTTTCCTCATCACTATGTGTCTCCTGAAGGAAAACTACATTAAGCCTTTTCTGTTTTATTTCTTCTAATACCCAAGCCCTCTTATTTCTGTCCCTTCCCCCATTAATATTGAGAGACCCTACTCTTAGTACCTCCATATAGAAAAGAGAAAGGAAAAGCAGAAGATACCACAGAGAAACCAAAGATAAAAAAGACACCCTATGAAGCATGATCATCATCATTATTTAATTTTTTTCTTATTAACCTGACCACGTTTCCCACCACCTTTTGCTGCTGTAACAGCAGTAACAAATTTCCTCAAGCGAAACCGCTTCTTCTCACTCAACTGGTCCAACCCCACCGTCTTCTGTAACATCACAGCTGACCTCACAAACTTATCAACATCAAAATATTCTGCCAATTTGACAGATTTCCCAAAAGTCTGATCCAGAAAACCATTTACCTCCTCTAGATCATAAATTGAGTCCTCACCAGCTGCTGTCATATCAGAAGAGATATCCATATCCTTCTCCTGATCCTCCTCAGCTGAGGCCACAGACCACTGACTCCCCTCTACCACATCCCTTTCAACACTCCCCACTTGCACCCCATCACTCGTGCCAGGCATCTCCTCCACTACCTGGGAGACTAGCCCCACCTGAACCCCATTACCCGTGGTGGGCATCTCCTCCACTACCTGAGAGCCTAGCTCCACATGAACCCCCTCCTGTACCCCATTACTCGTAGTGGGCATCTCCTCCACTCCCTTGGAGTCTAGCTCCACATGAACCCCCTCCTGTACCCCATTACTCGTAGTGGGCATCTCCTCCACTCCCTTGGAGTCTAACTCCACATGAACCCCCTCCTGTACTCCATTACTCGTAGTGGGCATCTCCTCCACTACCTGGGAGATTAACTCCATATGAACCCCCTCCTGTGCCCCAGTACTCGTACTGGGCACCTCCTCACCAGTCTGTGTAACGATCGTCGTCATATTCCTCCTCCTCGGATGAGGAGGAGCATGGATCAGACCAACACGCAGCGAGGTATGTGGACATAATGATTTATTAGACAAACGACGAAACACAAAATAACACTTTAGAAAACAAAATAACAAAACGAACTAAACAGACCTAAACTTACGAACTTACATGAAACGAAGAACACACGAACAGGAACAGACAAACCGAAACAGTCCCGTGTGGTAACATGTACTGACACGGAAGACAACCACCCACAAACAAACAGTGAGAACAACCTACCTTAATATGACTCTCAATCAGAGGAAACGTCAAACACCTGCCTCTAATTGAGAGCCATATCAGGCAACCCAAAACCAACATAGAAACAGAAAACATAGACTGCCCACCCAAAACTCACGCCCTGACCAATAAACACATACCAAACAACAGAAAACAGGTCAGGAACGTGACAGTCTGAGGAACTGGCTCTTCAGATCCATCCTTGCCTTCTACAACAATATTTTTCTGCTGCATAATATTTCCCTCTAATACAAGTTGCAAACTCGTGGCCTCAACACGGATAACTTGTTCCTCGGCAACAGGTGCTTGTGGCTGCTCAACCACTGTCAGCCCACCTCTCCCTACATCAGTGGGCCCAGGCGTTATGATGACCACCTGCGCCCCTCCCTCTGCCTTCTCCCTTTTCGGGCAAGCATGTCGCTTATGGCCAACATCCCCACACTCAAAACACCGTTGACTACCCGTACTAGCATAAGCCATATATAGTCTATTGTCATACTTGACTTTAAACGATATCTCTAAAGTCTGCTCCGGTGAGTCCAAAAACATAAACACCTGTCGCCGAAATGACATAACCTGTTTCAACGCCGGGTGTTTGCAACCCAACGGAACAACCTTAATTGAGCTTGCAAACTTCCCAAAGCGCAATAACTCGCGCTCCAATAGCTCATTTGGAATAAACGGTGGTACATTTGAAATCGTTACCCTTGTTGACGGAGAAAAAAGCGGCGTAACTTGAATAAACATTCCTTTAAGAAGTACGCCATGCTCAACCATACGATCTACAAGGCGCTCTTCTTTAAGAAATACCACCACCGCTTTGTTCATCCGTGATGCATAAGCAATATTCTCATATCCTACCTTCTCTCCTACGGCGACCAGAAACTCCTCCACCGTGACAGTAGCTTCAGTAACACACCTAAAGCCGTGCCGAAGTGACAGGGATGGCATTCCAATTCGGGAAGCCATCCCCGCCAAAATCAAGGTAATTTCGATACGAAAAAACCTAAATACTTAATTCTACCACACAAAAAAAATATATAATAATCTTAATCATGCACAGAAGAAACCAAAGAATGCCACCAAGAAAGAGAAAACCGAAAGAAAGTTCTGAATATCTAACTCTACACAACACACGCACTCCCTCGATCATACACTTCCCAGCATGCACCAAACACTCCCAGCATGCAGAGAGAGAGAGAGAGAGAGAGAGAGAGAGAGAGAGAGAGAGAGAGAGAGAGAGAGAGAGAGAGAGAGAGAGAGATGGATGGGATGGGAACATCAGCAACCTTATCTTCCACACAAAACATCCCCTGGCATGGCACACTACCCCTTCGTTAAGAGAGGGGGTGTTAACGAGGGGTGGAAACTCAGGATACTTGACAACGAGGACTCTGAGTCAGCTAATATAAATCTAGAACAGTCTGGAACAGTAATGGTACAGGGCAATAACCCCAAACAGTTTCAGCTGGACTTTCACCTAATCGAAGAATTAGCCCAGCAGGAGAAGCTCTCTCCCTTGAGAAAGATACCCCCACCCCGAGCGGGTCAGACCAGACCTCTTCATTATAAAACCCCACAGACGAGCAACCCCCAGCAGACAGTCAACCTCCCAGTACAGAATACTACCCCCTCATTGAAATGAAGGATAAATTCACCCAGCTGGAGGTAAGGCAGGTGGAGCTGGAACAGCAGGTGATTACACTCCAGTCAGCACAGACCCAGACAGCAGTCCAGCACAACAACACCCCCTTAACTAGACCTGGAGAGCTGGAGGTGGAGAGAGACATATCTGCACTCTGGACAGTGGTGAGACAACTTCAACAGGAGAAAGAGCAGAAGCAGAACAGAGCACTAGAGGAGAGGATCAGACTGCTGGAGGAGAGGGAGAGGGGGATGGAGGAGAGGATCAGACTGCTGGAGGAGAGGATGAGGGTGCTGGAGTAGAGGATCAGATTGCTGGAGGAAAGGATGAGGGTGCTGGAGGAGAGGATCAGACTGCTGGAGGAGAGGGTGAGGGGGGATGGAGGAGAGGTTGAGGGGGATGGAGGAGAGGATCAGACTGCTGGAGGAGAGGGTGGGGGTGGGTGGAGGAGAGGTTGAGGGGGATGGAGGAGAGGTTGAGGGGGATGGAGGAGAGGATCAGACTGCTGGAGGAGAGGATCAGACTGCTGGAGGAGAGGGTGAGGGGGATGGAGGAGAGGATCAGACTGCTGGAGGAGAGGTTGAGGGGGATGGAGGAGAGGATCAGACTGCTGGAGGAGAGGTTGAGGGGGATGGCGCTTGACAGAGAACAACCCACTAGAGAGGGGGCCACCCCCGCAGAGAAGCCAGCAGAACAGCCCACCTCAGCTCCCGACAAAAGTCTCGACAACACAGCCGAAATCAAATCATCACAAATCAAATGTATTTATAAAGCCCTTCTTACATCAGCTGATGTCTCAAAGTGCTGTACAGAAACCCAGCCTAAAACAGCAAGCAATGCAGGTGTAGAAGCACGGTGGCTAGGAAAAACTCCCTAGAAAGGCCAAAACCAGAACAGTCCACACCAGACCCTGATCATAGCGTCGACATCACAGCAGAACAGACAAATGAAGAACCCCAAGCCCAGCGGCTCTCACCCCCTCTGATCACCCCCCCTGTCAGCCACCCTGATAGCCCTCCTGACAACCCCCCCACACCTACTGAGTGAGGACATACACAAGACACCGATGGTTCTCCTTATGGACTCTTATGGGATATATATACAATAAAAAAATGACTTTTTCCCAAACACAGTGTGTCTAAACTCTGGTGTCCAAACGCCCAGCGTTCTGTCCCCCTAGACCTTCTGTCTGAGGACCAACTAGGGTCACCCAGCCACATAATAATACACCCAGCGCCCCCTAGACCTTCTGTCTGAGGACCAACTAGGGTCACCCAGCCACATAATAATACACACAGGCACAAACGACCTGAGAACACAGCAGGAAAGGGTGGCCACAGCACTGAAGGGAGTGCCCAACGCACAAGTGGTTATCTGCACCCTGCTACAACTGCGCCCTGCTTTTTTTGGGGTTGACGTCACTTCCTCTTGAATTTGCAGACGTGTTGCTGTGCGTTTTGTTGCTGTGCGTTTTGTTGCCAACCTTACTTTGCTAGCTGACAACTTTACGTTTTTTTCTTTTTACTTTTTAATTACCGTTTATATTTTTAGTTTTTCCATCACAACTTTTTTCCCTCATTCAACTTTTTCACTCCGGACGCTTTATCTGGACATGGTTCGTCAGTACTTTCAACAGCCGAAGCTAAGTAGTAACATTAACATGATGTCTTTTAATTGCAGTCGCTGTACTCATAATATACAGGAGAACGATCGCCTTACGGCGAGGATAGCTGTGCTACAAGCCCAGACGCAATCGTTAGGCAAGGGTAATTTCAGTGTAGGAAAGGAAGAAACAGCGTCTGTGCCACCAGTAAGTACAGATAGTAACGTTAGTATAAATCCCCCCGCACAGTCCCCGCAGCCGGACAACTTTCTCATGGCTTCTGGAGGGAAATGCTGTAGGAATGCTCAACTGGTGTCGTTCATTCAGCCGACAGAAACTTTCAACCGGTTTTCCCCATTAAGTAGCGAGTCGGAGTCTGAGGCCGAGTTTTCTCTTGTCTCTACTCCTCCAGTTACGGGGTCTGAGACGCCGAAGGCTCCCACCATTAGCTCTGACAAATTGAAAAGCCTAGTCATTGGAGACTCCATTACCCGCAGTATTAGACTTAAAACGAATCACCCAGCGATCATACACTGTTTACCAGGGGGCAGGGCTACCAATGTTAAGGCTAATCTGAAGATGGTGCTGGCTAAAGCTAAAACTGGCGAGTGTAGAGAGTATAGAGATATTGTTATCCACGTCGGCACCAACGATGTTAGGATGAAACAGTCAGAGGTCACCAAGCGCAACATAGCTTCAGCGTGTAAATCAGCTAGAAAGATGTGTCGGCATCGAGTAATTGTCTCTGGCCCCCTCCCAGTTAGGGGGAGTGACGAGCTCTACAGCAGAGTCTCACAACTCAATCGCTGGTTGAAAACTGTTTTCTGCCCCTCCCAAAAGATAGAATTTGTAGATAATTGGCCCTCTTTCTGGGACTCACCCACAAACAGGACCAAGCCTGACCTGCTGAGGAGTGACGGACTCCATCCTAGCTGGAGGGGTGCTCTCATCTTATCTACCAACATAGACAGGGCTCTAACTCCACAATGCAATAGGGTGCAGGCCAGGCAGCAGGCTGTTAGCCAACCTGCCAGCTTAGTGGAGTCTGCCACTAGCATAGTCAGTGTAGTCAGCTCAGCCATCCCCATTGAGACTGTGTCTGTGCCTCGACCTAGGTTGGGCAAAACTAAACATGGCGGTGTTCGCCTTAGCAATCTCATTAGGATAAAGACCTCCTCCATTCCTGCCATTATTGAAAGAGATCGTGATACCTCACATCTCAAAATAGGGTTACTTAATGTTAGATCCCTCACTTCAAAGGCAGTTATAGTCAATGAACTAATCACTGATCACAATCTTGATGTGATTGGCCTGACTGAAACATGGTTTAAGCCTGATGAATTTACTGTGTTAAATGAGGCCTCACATCCTGGTTACACTAGTGACCATATCCCCCGTGCATCCCGCAAAGACGGAGGTGTTGCTAACATTTACGATAGCAAATTTCAATTTACAAAAAAGAAAATGACGTTTTCGTCTTTTGAGCTTCTAGTCATGAAATCTATGCAGCCTACTCAATCACTTTTTATAGCTACTGTTTACAGGCCTCCTGGGCCATATACAGCGTTCCTCTCTGAGTTCCCTGAATTCCTATCGGACCTTGTAGTCATAGCAGATAATATTCTAATTTTTGGTGATTTTAATATTCATATGGAAAAGTCCACAGACCCACTCCAAAAGGCTTTCGGAGCCATCATCGACTCAGTGGGTTTTGTCCAACATGTCTCTGGACCTACTCACTGCCACAGAAATACTATGGACCTAGTTTTGTCCCATGGAATAAATGTTGTAGATCTTAATGTTTTTCCTCATAATCCTGGACTATCGGACCACCATTTTATTACGTTTGAAATCGCAACAAATAATCTGCTCAGACTCCAACCAAGGAGCATCAAAAGTCGTGCTATAAATTCTCAGACAACACAAAAATTCCTTGATGCCTTTCCAGACTCCTTCTGCCTACCCAAGGACGTCAGAGGACAAAAATCAGTTAACCACCTAACTGAGGAACTCAATTTAACCTTGCGCAATACCCTAGATGCAGTTGCACCCCTAAAAACGAAAAACATTTGTCATAAGAAACTAGCTCCCTGGTATACAGAAAATACCCGAGCTCTGAAGCAAGCTTCCAGAAAATTGGAACGGAAATGGCGCCACACCAAACTGGAAGTCTTCCGACTAGCTTGGAAAGACAGTACCGTGCAGTATCGAAGAGCCCTCACTGCTGCTCGATCATCCTACTTTTCCAACTTAATTGAGGAAAATAAGAACAATCCAAAATTTCTTTTTGATACTGTTGCAAAGCTAACTAAAAAGCAGCATTCCCCAAGAGAGGATGGCTTTCACTTCAGCAGTAATAAATTCATGAACTTCTTTGAGGAAAAGATCATGATCATTAGAAAGCAAATTACGGATTCCTCTTTAAATCTGCGTATTCCTCCAGGGCTTAGCTGTCCTGGATCTGCACAGCTCTGCCAGGGCCTAGGATCGGGAGAGACACTTAAGTGTTTTAGTACTATATCTCTTGACACAATGATGAAAATAATCATGGCCTCTAAACCTTCCAGCTGCATACTGGATCCTATTCCTACTAAACTACTGAAAGAGCTGCTTCCTGTGCTTGGCCCTCCTATGTTGAACATAATAAACGGCTCTCTATCCACCGGATGTGTACCAAACTCACTAAACGTGGCAGTAATAATGCCTCTCTTGAAAAAGCCAAACCTTGACCCGGAAAATATAAAAAACTATCGGCCTATATCGAATCTTCCATTCCTCTCAAAAATTTTAGAAAAAGCTGTTGCGCAGCAACTCACTGCCTTCCTGAAGACAAACAATGTATACGAAATGCTTCAGTCTGGTTTTAGACCCCATCATAGCACTGAGACTGCACTTGTGAAGGTGGTAAATGACCTTTTAATGGCGTCAGACCGAGCCTCTGCATCTGTCCTCGTGCTACTAGACCTTAGTGCTGCATTTGACACCATCGATCACCACATTCTTTTGGAGATACTGGAAACCCAAATTGGTCTACACGGACAAGTTCTGGCCTGGTTTAGATCTTATCTGTTGGAAAGATATCAGTTTGTCTCTGTGAATGGTTTGTCCTCTGACAAATCAACTGTACATTTCGGTGTTCCTCAAGGTTCCGTTTTAGGACCACTATTGTTTTCACTATATATTTTACCTCTTGGGGATGTTATTCGAAAACATAATGTTAACTTTCACTGCTATGCGGATGACACACAGCTGTACATTTCAATGAAACATGGTGAAGCCCCAAAATTGCCCTCGCTAGAAGCCTGTGTTTCAGACATAAGGAAGTGGATGGCTGAAAACTTTCTACTTTTAAACTCAGACAAAACAGAGAACAGAAAACCCACCACTCCACCCTGGACTTGAACAGCCTCTATGACCAGGTCCACCTCTACAAGGCAGCAGTGCCCACCTTCGCCCGGACTCTAAAGGACATCGCTCTCAAAAGTAGCACCAACACTTCACACAGGAGCACCAGATCAATAGACACCCCGCCCAGACCAGTGAGACACTCTCCCACACCCTCAGCACACAGGGGGACAAACATCTACCAGGAGGTGACAGCATTCCCTCCCCCATATGCCCCCCTAGGCACAACTATGACAACATAACCAACAAAAACGGGTCACAACTCCTGCAGCTCTGTCGCACGCTGGATATGTACATAGTCAATGGTAGGCTTCGAGGGGACTCCTATGGTAGGTACACCTATAGCTCATCTCTTGGCAGTAGTACTGTAGACTACTTTATCACTGACCTCAACCCAGAGTCTCTCAGAGTGTTCACAGTCAGCCCACTGACACCCCTATCAGAACACAGCAAAATCACGGTCTACTTGAACAGAGCAATACTGAATCATGAGGCATCAAAGCCAAAGGAACTGAGTAAC
>NW_024061692.1:0-22500 GCF_016432855.1 Salvelinus namaycush | reverse complement strand
CACACAGTTTTCCGGAACAGCTGGTGCTCTCATGCATGTTTCAGTGATATTTGCTTCGAAGCGAGCATAGAAGTAGTTTTGCTTCTCTGGTAGGCTCGTGTCACTGGGCAGCTCTCGGCTGTGCATCCCTTTGTAGTGTGCAGGCCCTGCCACATCCGACGAGCGTCAGAGCCGGTGTAGTACGATTCGATCTTAGTCAGCTTTGCCTGTTTGATGGTTCGCCGGAGGGCATAGCAGGATTTACACTGCTCAAAAAAATAAAGGGAACACTTAAACAACACAATGTAACTCCAAGTCAATCACACTTCTGTGAAATCAAACTGTCCACTTAGGAAGCAACACTGATTGACAATAAATTTCACATGCTGTTGTGCAAATGGAATAGACAAAAGGTGGAAATTATAGGCAATTAGCAAGACACCCCAAAAAAGGAGTGATTCTGCAGGTGGTGACCACAGACCACTTCTCAGTTCCTATGCTTCCTGGCTGATGTTTTGGTCACTTTTGAATGCTGGCGGTGCTCTCACTCTAGTGGTAGCATGAGACGGAGTCTACAACCCACACAAGTGGCTCAGGTAGTGCAGTTCATCCAGGATGGCACATCAATGCGAGCTGTGGCAAGAAGGTTTGCTGTGTCTGTCAGCGTAGTGTCCAGAGCATGGAGGCGCTACCAGGAGACAGGCCAGGACATCAGGAGACGTGGAGGAGGCCGTAGGAGGGCAACAACCCAGCAGCAGGACCGCTACCTCCGCCTTTGTGCAAGGAGGTGCACTGCCAGAGCCCTGCAAAATGACCTCCAGCAGGCCACAAATGTGCATGTGTCAGCATATGGTCTCACAAGGGGTCTGAGGATCTCATCTCGGTACCTATTGGCAGTCAGGCTACCTCTGGCGAGCACATGGAGGGCTGTGCGGCCCCACAAAGAAATGCCACCCCACACCATGACTGACCCATCGCCAAACCGGTCATGCTGGAGGATGTTGCAGGCAGCAGAACGTTCTCCACGGCGTCTCCAGACTCTGTCACGTCTGTCACATGTGCTCATGTGCTCAGTGTGAACCTGCTTTCATCTGTGAAGAGCACAGGGCGCCAGTGGCGAATTTGCCAATCTTGGTGTTCTCTGGCAAATGCCAAACGTCCTGCACGGTGTTGGGCTGTAAGCACAGCCCCCACCTGTGGACGTCGGGCCCCTCATACCACCCTCATGGAGTCTGTTTCTGACCGTTTGAGCAGACACATGCACATTTGTGGCCTGCTGGAGGTCATTTTGCAGGGCGCTGGCAGTGCACCTCCTTGCACAAAGGCGGAGGTAGCGGCCCTGCTGCTGGGTTGTTGCCCTCCTACGGCCTCCTCC
This sequence comes from Salvelinus namaycush, assembly GCF_016432855.1. NCBI lineage: Eukaryota > Metazoa > Chordata > Actinopteri > Salmoniformes > Salmonidae > Salvelinus > Salvelinus namaycush. The sequence goes on along the minus strand of NW_024061692.1, from coordinate 21,146 downwards.
ACGTCTCCTGATGTCCTGGCCTGTCTCCTGGTAGCGCCTCCATGCTCTGGACACTACGCTGACAGACACAGCAAACCTTTGCCACAGCTCGCATTGATGTGCCATCCTGGATGAACTGCACTACCTGAGCCACTTGTGTGGGTTGTAGACTCCGTCTCATGCTACCACTAGAGTGAGAGCACCGCCAGCATTCAAAAGTGACCAAAACATCAGCCAGGAAGCATAGGAACTGAGAAGTGGTCTGTGATCACCACCTGCAGAATCACTCCTTTTTTGGGGGTGTCTTGCTAATTGCCTATAATTTCCACCTTTTGTCTATTCCATTTGCACAAACAGCATGTGAATTTATTGTCAATCAGTGTTGCTTCCTAAGTGGACAGTTTGATTTCACAGAAGTGTGATTGACTTGGAGTTACATTGTGTTGTTTAAGTGTTTCCCTTTATTTTTTGGAGCAGTGTATTTTAAGCTTCCGAGTTAGAGTCTTCGCTCCTTGAAAAGCGGCAGCTCTACCCTTTAGCTCAGTGCGGATGCTGCCTGTGATCCATGGCTTCTGTTGGGTAGTGTATGTACGGTCACTTTGGGGACGACCATAATCGATACACTTATTGATGAAGCCAATGACTGATGTGGTGTACTGCTCAATGCCATCGGAGGAATCCCGGAACATATTCCAGTCTGTGCTAGCAAAACAGTCCTGTAGTTTAGCATCTGCTTCATCTGAACACTGTTTTATTGATCTAGTCACTGGTGCTTCCTGCTTTAGTTTTCGCTTGTAAGCAGGAATCAGGAGGATATAATTATGGTCAGATTTGCCAAAGGGAGGGTGAGGGAGAGATTTGTACGTGTCTCTGTGTGTGGAGTAAAGGTGGTCTAGAGTTTTTTCCCCCTCTGGTTGCACATTTAACATGCTGATAGAAATTTGGTAAAACGGATTTAAGTTTCTAAAGTCCCCAGCTACTAGGAACACCGCCACTGGGTGAGCATTTTCCTGTTTGATTATGGCGGTATATAGCACATTTAATTCGGTCTTTGTGCCAGACTCTGACTGTGGTGGAATGTAAACAGCTACAAAGAATACCGATGAAAACTCTCTAGGTAGATAGTGTGGTCTACAGCTTATCATGAGATACTCTACCTCAGGCGAGCAATAGCTCGAGGCTTCCTTAGATATCGTGCACCAGCTGTTATTTACAAAAATACATAGTCCTCCGCCCCTTACCGGATGCCGCTGTTCTATCCTGCCGGTACAGCGTATAACCAGCCAGCTGTATGTTGAGAGTGTCGTCATTCAGACGAAGCATAATATATTACAGTTTTGAATGTCCCGTTGGTAGTTTAATCTTCCCCGTAGGTCATCTATTTTATTGTCCAGATTGCACGTTTGCTAGCAGAATGGAAGGAAGTGGGCTTTATTCAATCGCCTACCAATTCTCAGAAGGCTGTCCGCCCTCCGGTCCGCCCTCCGGTCCGCCCTCCGGTCCCATTTTTCTCCGCCTTCTCTTCACACAAATCATGGGGATCTGGGCCTGTTCCCGAGAAAGCAGCAATCGTTTGCGTCGGCCTCGTCAGACTCGTTAAAGGAAAAAAAAATTCTGCCAGTCCGTGGTGAATAATCTCAGTCCTGACGTCCATGAGTTATTTTTGGTCATAAGAGACGGTAGCGGCAACATTATTTACAAAATAAGCAAACAAACGAACAAAAAAAGACAATCGGTTGGGGACACGTAAAACGTCTGCCTTCTTCTCCGTCTTACTAGCTGACCAGAGACCTAAGGGCCCTGGTTAAAAGAAGTGCACTATGGAGGAAGTAGGGTGCCATCTGAGATGCAGCCCTAGTCTGCTGATGAAGACGTAGGAAGGTCAAAGGTGAGATGCAGCCCTAGTCAGCTGATGAAGACGTATGAATGCCAAAGGAGCAGTTTAGAGACGGAACACCTTTCCTCTTCCTCTGACAGTTTTAAACTGGGAATTATTTCACAGAGAAATGAGGGCATCGGACGAGGGCTTTGTCTGACATGGCATCCTATTTCCTGTACAGTGATTTACCTTTGATTTACTTATTAGAGGAGGTTTTGGGAGTGATGCCTATTGGTCTGTAGAATGGAGCTATTCTCCAGTTTATTTTAGAAGCTGCCCACGTAGATTATAAAAAAATAAACAGTAATTTACCCAGGCAAGTCAGTTAAGATCAAATTCTGGTTAACTGCCTGTTCAGGGGAACAGTGGGTTAACTGCCTTGTTCAGGGAACAGTGGGTTAACTGCCTTGTTCAGGGGACAGGGGTTAACTGCCTTGTTCAGGGGAACAGTGGGTTAACTGCCTTGTTCAGGGGAACGGGGGTTACTGCCTTGTTCAGGGAACAGTGGGTTAACTGCCTTGTTCAGGGGAACAGTGGGTTAACTGCCTTGTTCAGGGAACAGGGGGTTAACTGCCTTGTTCAGGGGGAACAGTGGGTTAACTGCCTTGTTCAGGGGAACAGTGGGTTAACTGCCTTGTTCAGGGGACAGGGGTTAACTGCTTGTTCAGGGGAACAGTGGGTTAACTGCCTTGTTCAGGGGACAGGGGGTTAACAGCCCTTGTTCGGGAACAGTGGTTAACTGCCTTGTTCAGGGGAACAGTGGTTTTAACTGCCTTGTTCAGGGGAACAGTGGGTTAACTGCCTTGTTCAGGGGAACAGTGGTTAACTGCCTGTTCAGGGACCAGTGGTTAACTGCCTTTTTCAGGGGAACAGTGGGTTAACTGCCTTGTTCAGGGAACAGTGGGTTAACTGCCTTGTTCAGGGGAACAGTGGGTTAACTGCCTTGTTCAGGGGAACAGGGGGTTAACTGCCTGTTCAGGGGAACAGTGGGTTAACTGCCTTGTTTCAGGGGAACAGTGTGGGTTAACTGCCTTGTTCAGGGGAACAGTGGGTTAACTGCCTTGTTCAGGGGAACAGTGGGTTAACTGCCTTGTTCAGGCAGAATGAAAGATTTTTACCTTCTCAGCTCGGGGATTCGATCTTGCAACCTTTCAGGTTACTAGTCCAACCCTCTAACCACTGGCTACCTGCCTCCCCCCTCTAACCACTAGGCTACCTGCCTCCCCTCCTCTAACCACTAGGCTCCTGCCTCCCCCCTCTAACCACTAGGCTACCTGCCACCCCCGTCTACCACTAGGCTATACCTGCCACCCCCCTCTAACCACTAGGCTACCTGCCTCCCCCCTCTAACCACTAGGCTACCTGCCTCCCCCCTCTAACCACTAGGCTACCTGCCTCCCCCCTCTAACCACTAGGCTACTGCCTCCCCCCTCTAACCACTAGGCTACCTGCCTCCCCCCTCTAACCACTGCTACCTGCCACCCCCCTCTACTGGCTACCTGCTCCCCCTCTAATACTAGGCTACCTGCCTCCCCCTCTAACCTAGCTACCTGCTCCCCCTCTACCCACTAGGCTACCTCCTCCCCCCTCTAACCACTAGCACCTGCCTCCCCCCTCTAACCACTAGGCTACCTGCCGCACCTACTCCGGCCAAACCCGACACGCGGAGCCAATTGTGCGTCGCCACATGGTACTCCCAATCAACGGCCCGGATGTGATACAGCCTGGATTCGAACCAGGACTGTAGTGACTCCTCCGACCGCTCCGCCACTCGGGAGAAGCTCAGTGGAAGTAGTGCACTACATTGGGAATAAGAGCCATGTCAGACTAAGGCCAATAGCTCAGACTTCTACATCTACGTCCTGTAGAGAAAAACCAGCCTTGGATCCACAGTAACACAGTCCCACAGTTACACACACTGTGACAGTCGCTGTGCAGACAGATATAGGCTGGTCACGTATCCAGACAGGGCAACTAGAACTGGGCCACGACGGTCAAAGAAAGGGGTTCCCGTGCCACTACTCAGTGCCCTAGGTAGCCACTAACGTACCTGCAACATGTTTTTAGCCCGCGAGCCACGAGCATTAATGAGCCTGAAGGTGAAGCACAGCCAGACAGACCATCAGTAACGTGTTGGAGAGAAGCTCCAACCCTGCCCTGATAAAGGGGGAAAGACAGCCATCAGTAACCCGTAGAGGAAGCTCCAACCCTGCCCTGATAGGGGAAAGACAGACCATCAGTAACCCGGTAGAGAGAAGCTCCAACCCTCGCCCTGATAAAGACAGACCATCAGTAACACGTTGGAGAAGCTTCCAACCCTGCCCTGATAAAAACAGACCATCAGTACGCGGTAGAGAGAAGCTCCAACCCTGCCCTATAAAGACAGACCATCAGTAAGGTGTTAGAGAGAAGCTCCAACCCTGCCCTGATAAAGGGGGAGAAGACAGACCATCAGTAACCCGGTAGAGAGAAGCTCCAACCCTGCCCTGATAAAGGGGGAAAGACAGACCATCAGTAACCCGGTAGAGAGAAGCTCCAACCCTGCCCTGATAAGACAGACCATCAGTAAGGGCGGTAGAGAGAAGCTCCAACCCTGCCCTGATCAAGACAGACCATCAGTAAGGTGGTAAGAGAAGCTCCAACCTTGCCCTGATAAAGACAGACCATCGTAAGGCGGTAGAGAGAAGCTCCAACCCTGCCCTGTATAAAGACAGACCATCAGTAACACGTTAGGAGAAGCTCCAACCCTGCCCTGATAAAGACAGACCATCGTAAGGCGTTAGAGAGAAGCTCCAACCCTGCCCTGATAAAGACAGACCATCAGTAACGTGTTAGAGAGAAGCTCCAACCCTGCCCTGATAAAGGGAGAAAGACAGACCATCAGTACCGCGTTAGAGAGAAGCTCCAACCTGCCCTGGTAAAGGGGGAAAGACAGACCATCAGTAAGGCGTTAGAGAGAAGCTCCAACCCTGCCCTGATAAAGGGGGAAAGACAACCATCAGTAGGCGTTAGAGAGAAGCTCCAACCCTGCCCTGATAAAGGGGGGGAAAGACAGACCATCAGTAACGCGTTAGAGAGAATCTCCAACCCTGCCATGATAAAGGGGGGAAAGACAGACCATCAGTAAGGCGTTAGAGAGAAGCTCCAACCCTGCCCTGATAAAGGGGGGAAGACAGACCATCGTAACCCGGTAGAGAGAAGCTCCAACCCTGCCCTGATAAGGGGAGAAAGACAGACCATCAGTAACGTGGTAGAGAGAACTCCAACCCTGCCATGATGAGGGGGGAAAGACAGACCATCAGTAACCCGGTAGAGAGAAGCTCCAACCCTGCCCTGATAAAGGGGGAAGACAGACCATCAGTAACCCGTAGAGAGAAGCTCCAACCCTGCCCTGATAAAGGGGAGAAAGACAGACCATCAGTAACCCGTTAGAGAGAAGCTCCAACCCTGCCATGATAAGGGGGGAAAGACAGACCATCAGTAAGGCGTTAGAGAGAAGCTCCAACCTGCCCTGATAAAGACAGACCATCAGTAGGCGTTAGAGAGAAGCTCCAACCCTGCCCTGATAAAGACAGACCCATCATACACGTTAGGGAAAGCTCCAACCTGCCATGATAAAGACAGACATCAGTAGGCGTTGAGAGAAGCTCCAACCCTGCCCTGATAAAGACAGACCATCAGTAACGTGTTAGAGAGAAGCTCCAACCCTGCCCTGATAAAGGGAGAAAGACAGACCATCAGTAACGCGTTAGAGAGAAGCTCCAACCCTGCCATGATAAAGGGGGAAAGACAGACCATCAGTAAGGCGTTAGAGAGAAGCTCCAACCCTGCCCTGATAAAGGGGGAAAGACAGACCATCAGTAACGCGTTAGAGAGAAGCTCCAACCCTGCCCTGATAAAGACAGACCATCAGTAACGCGTTAGAGAAGCTCCAACCCTGCCCTGATAAGGGGGGAAAGACAGCCCATCAGTAACGCGTTAGAGAGAAGCTCCAACCCCTTCCCTGATAAAGACAGACCATCAGTAAGGCGTTAGAGAGAAGCTCCAACCCTGCCCTGATAAAGACAGACCATCAGTAACGCGTTAGAGAGAAGCTCCAACCCTGCCCTGATAAAGGGGGGAAAGACGACCATCAGAACATGTTAGAGAGAAGCTCCAACCGCCCTGATAAGGGGGGAAAGACAGACCATCATAAGGCGGTAGAGAGAAGCTCCAACCCTGCCTGATAAAGGGGAGAAGACAGACACATCAGTAACGTGGTAGAGAGAAGCTCCAACCCTGCCTGATAAAGGGAGAAGACAGACCATCATAACCCGGTAGAGAGAAGCTCCAACCTTGCCATGATAAGGGGGGAAAGACAGACCATCATTAAGGCGTTAGAGAGAAGCTCCAACCCTGCCCTGATAAAGACGACCATCAGTAAGGCGTTAGAGAGAAGCTCCAACCCTGCCCTGATAAAGACAGACCATCAGTAACGTGTTAGAGAGAAGCTCCACCCCTGCCCTGAAAAGGGGAGAAAGACAGACCATCAGTAACGCGTTAGAGAGAAGCTCCAACCCTGCCTGATAAAGGGGGGAAAGACAGACCATCAGTAAGGCGTTAGAGAGAAGCTCCAACCCTGCCCTGATAAAGACAGACCATCATTAACGCGTTAGAGAGAAGCTCCACCCTGCCCTGATAAAGACAGACCATCAGTAAGGCGTTAGAGAGAAGCTCCAACCCCTGCCCTGATAAAGGGGGGAAAGACAGACCATCAGTAACGCGTTAGAGAGAGCTCCAACCCTGCCCTGATAAAGACACCATCAGTAACGCGTTAGAGAGAAGCTCCAACCCTGCCCTGATAAAGACAGACCATCAGTAAGGCGTTAGAGAGAAGCTCCACCCTGCCCTGATAAAGACAGACCATCAGTAACGCGTTAGAGAGAAGCTCCAACCCTGCCCTGATAAGGGGGGAAAGACAGACCATCAGAAACGTGTTAGAGAGAAGCTCCAACCCTGCCCTGATAAAGGGGGAAAGACAGACCATCAGTAACGCGTTAGAGAGAAGCTCCAACCTGCCCTGATAAAGGGGAGAAAGACAGACCATCAGTAACGTGGTAAGAGAAGCTCCAACCCTGCCCTGATAAAGGGGAGAAAGACAGACCATCAGTAACGTGGTGAGAGAAGCTCCAACCCTGCCCTGATAAGAACAGACCATCAGTAACACGTTAGGAGAAGCTCCAACCCTGCCCTGATAAAGACAGACCATCATAAGGCGTAGAGGAAGCTCCAAGCCTGCCTGATAAAGGGGGGAAAGATAGACCATCAGAAAGGCGGTAGAGAGAAGCTCCAAGCCTGCCCTGATAAAGGGGGGAAAGACGACATCAGTAGTGCGTTGAGAGAAGCTCCAACCCTGCCCTGATAAAGACAGACCATCAGTAAGGCGGTAGAGAGAGCTCCAACCCTGCCCTGATAAAGACAGACCATCAGTAACACGTTAGGGAGAAGCTCCACCCTGCCATGATAAAGACAGCCATCAGTAACGCGTTAGGGAGAAGCTCCAACCCTGCCTGATAAACGACCATCAGTAACACGTTAGGGAGAAGCTCCACCCTGCCCTGATAAAGACAGACCATCAGTAAACGTTAGGGAGAAGCTCCACCCTGCCCTGATAAAGGGAGAAAGAACGGTAACATGTGTTTGTCCTTCTGTCTATGAATTATTCAAGAGAACCTGTCATCTTCCTTTAGGCCGGTATAGAGTTCTGCCTCCTGGTGAACGACACACACACACACACACCACACAACACACACACAACACACCACACACACAACACACACGCACACACGCACGCCGCACGCACGCACGTCACGCACGCACGAGCACACGCACACGCACACACTGTCCTCACCTCAGCAGCTGCCAGCTGGAGCAGAACTTTCTATTTGAGAGCCTGCAAATGACAATGTCTGTTTCACACCCTTATATAGTGCACTAGGAATAGGGAGCCTTTTATAGTGCACTAGGAATAGGAGCCTTTATAGTGCACTAGAATAGGGAGCCTTTAAAAGTGCACTAGGGAATAGGAACCTTCTATAGTGCCTAGGGACTAGGGAGTCATTTATAGTGCACTAGGAATAGGGAGCCTATTATAGTGCACTAGGGAAAGTGAGCCCTTTTATAGTGCACTAGGAATAGGGAGCCTTTTATGTGCACTAGGGGAATAGGAGCCTTGTATAGTGCACTAGGGAATAGGAGCCTTTTATAGTGCACTAGGGAATAGGAGCCTTTTATAGTGCACTAGGATAGGGAGCCTTTATAGTGCACTAGGGAATAGGGGCCTTTTATAGTGCACTAGGGAGTAGGGAGCCTTTTAAATGCACTAGGGAATAGGGAGCCTTTTAGAGTGCACTAGGGAATAGGGAGCCTTTTATAGTGCACTAGGGAATAGGGAACCTTTTATAGTGCACTAGGGAATAGGAACCTTCTATAGTGCACTAGGAATAGGGAGCCATTTATAGTGCACTAGGAATAGGGAGCCTATTATAGTGCACTAGGGAATAGGAGCCTTTTATAGTGCACTAGGAATAGGGAGCCTTTTATAGTGCACTAGGGAATAGGGAGCCTTGTATAGTGCACTAGGGAATAGGGAGCCTTTTATAGTGCACTAGGGAATAGGGACCTTTTATAGTGCACTAGGGATAGGGAGCCTTGTATAGTGCCACTAGGAATAGGGAGCCTTTTATAGTGCACTAAGAATAGGGAGCCTTTTATGTGCACTAGGGAATAGCGAGCCTTGTATAGTGCACTAGGAATAGGGAGCCTTTTATAGTGGCACTAGGGAATAGGGAGCCTTCTATAGTGCACTAGGGAATAGGAGCCTATTATAGTGCACTAGGGAATAGGGAGCATGTTATGAGTGCACTAGGGAATAGGGAGCCTTTTATAGTGCACTAGGGAATAGGAGCCTTTTATAGTGCACTAGGAATAGGGAGCCTTTTATAGTGCACTAGGAAATAGGGAGTATGTTATAGTGCTAGGAATAGTGGAGCCTTTTATAGTGCACTAGGGAATAGGGAGCCTTTTATAGTGCACTAGGGAATAGGGAGCCTTTTATAGTGCACTAGGGAATAGGGAGCCTTTTATAGTGCACTAGGGAGTAGGGAGCCTTTTAAGTGCACTAGGGAATAGGGAGCCTTTTATAGTGCACTAGGGAATAGGAGCCTTTTATAGTGCACTAGGGAATAGGGAACCTTTTTAGTGCATAGGGAATAGGGAGCCTTTTATATGCACAGGGAAATGGGAGCCTTTTATAGTGCACTAGGGAATAGGGAGCCCCTTTTATAGTGCACTAGGAATAGGAGATGTTATAGTGCACTAGGGATAGGGAGCCTTTTAAATGCCTAGGAATAGGAGCCTTTTAAGTGCACTAGGGAATAGGGAGCCTTTTATAGTGCACTAGGGAATAGGGAGCCTTTTATAGTGCACTAGGGAATAGGGAGCCTTTTAATAGTGCACTAGGGAATGGAGCCTTGTATAGTGCACTAGGAATAGGGAGCCTATTATAGTAGCACTAGGAATAGGGAGCCTTTTATAGTGCACTAGGGATAAGGAGCCTTTCATAGTGCACTAGGAAATAGGGAGTATTTTATAGTGCACTAGGAATAGGGAGCCTTTTATAGTGCACTAGGAATAGGGAGCCTAATATAGTCCACTAGGGAATGGGAGCCTTTATAGTACACTAGGGAATAGGGACCTATTATAGTCCCACTAGGGAATAGGAGCCTTTTAGAGTGCACTAGGGAATAGGGAGCCTATTATAGTCCACTAGGGAATAGGGAGCCTTTTATAGTGCACAAGGAAGGGAGCATTTTATAGTGCACTAGGAATAGGGAGCCTTTTATAGTCCACTAGGGAATAGGAGCCTTTTATAGTGCACTAGGGATAGGTAGCCTTTATAGTGCACTAGGAATAGGGAGCCTTTTATAGTGCACTAGGAATAGGGAGCCTTTTATAGTGCACTAGGGAATAGGGAGCCTTTTATAGTGCACTAGGGAATAGGGAGCCTTTTATAGTCCACTAGGGAATAGGGAGCCTTGTATAGAAATGACAACCCAGACACATTAACAAAACACTGACACTGTTGTGAACCTACTGCTCTGCTGAACCGTCTGGTTTACTACAGTACAGGCTGATCTCACACTGCTGGTTTAACTACAGTACAGGCTGATCTCACACTGCTGGTTTAACTACAGTACAGGCTGATCTCACACTGCTGGTTTAACTACAGTACAGGCTGATCTCACACTGCTGGTTTAACTACAGTACAGGCTGATCTCACACTGCTGGTTTAACTACAGACAGGCTGATCTCACCTGCTGTTTAACTACAGTACAGGCTGATCTCACCCTGCTGGTTTAACTACAGTACAGGCTGATCTCACACTGCTGGTTTAACTACAGTACAGGCTGATCTCACACTGCTGGTTTAACTACAGTACAGGCTGATCTCACACTGATACTGTTCCCTGTGTAGATATACTGATACTGTTCACTCTGTAGATATACTGATACTGTTCACTGTGTAGATATACTGATACTGTTCACTGTGTAGATATACTGTTCCCTGTGTAGATATACTTCTCACTGTGTAGATATACTGATACTGTTCCCTGTGTAGATATAGATATGTCTGTGTGATATACTGATACTGTTCACTGTAGATATACTGATACTGTTCACTGTGTAATATACTGATACTGCTCACTGTTAGATAGCTCTGTGTAGATATACTGATACTGTTCACTGTGTAGATATACTGATACTGCTCACTGTGTAATTACTTACTGTTACTGGTAGATATACTGATACTTTCACTGTGTAATAATGACTGTTCACTGTGTAGATATACTGATACTGTTCGCTGTGAGATATACGATCTGTTCACTGTGTAGATATACTGATACTGTTTTCTGTGTAGATATACTGATACTGTTCACTGTGTAGATATACTGATACTGTTCACTGTGTGATTAGACTGTTCACTGTGTAGATATACTGATACTGTTTCACTGTGTAGATATACTGATACTATTCTACTGTGTAGATATACTGATACTGCTCACTGTGTAGTATATACTGCTCACTGTGTAGATATACTGATACTGTATCCTGTGTAGATATACTGATACTGTTCTCTGTGTAGATATACTGCTCACTGTGTAGATACTGATACTGTTCATGTGTAGATATACTGATACTGCTCACTGTGTAGATATACTGCTCACTGGTAGATATACTGATACTGTCACTGTGTAGATTACTGATACTGCATGAATATACTGATCTGCTCACTGTGTAATATACTGATACTGCTCACTGTGTAGATATACTGATACTGATTACTGTGTAGATATACTGTTACTGTTCACTGTGTAGATATACTGATACTGTTCCTGTGTAGATATCTGCTCACTGTGTAGATATACTGATACTGTTCACTGTGTTGATAACTGTTCACTGTGTAGATATACTGACTGTTCACTGTTAATATACTGATACTGTTCACTGTGTAGATATACTGATACTGTTCACTGTGGTAGCTATACTGTTCACTGTGTAGATATACTGATACTGTTCACTGTGTTGATATACTGTTCACTGTGTAGATAACTGTACTGTTCACTAGTAGATTACTGATACTGTTCACTGTGTATGATTACTGAGTACTGTTCACTGTGTAGATACACTGATACTTTCGGTGTAGATATACTGCTACTGTTCACTGTGTAGATATACTGATACTGTTCACTGTGTAGTATAAGATACTGGTCACTGTGTAGATATACTGCTACTGTTCACTGTGTAGATATACTGATACTGTTCACTGTGTAGATATACTGGCTACTGTTCACAGTGTAGATATACTGATATGTGTTCACTGTGTAGATATCTGAATACTCTTCACTGTGTAGATACTGCTACTGTTCCTGTGTAGATATACTGATACTGTTCACTGTGTAGATATACTATACTGGCACTGTGTAGATATACTGCTACTGTTCACTGTGTAGATATACTGATACTGTTCCCTTGTAGATATACTGCTCACTGTGTAATATCTGATACTGTTCACTGTGTTGACTACTGATACTGTTCACTGTGTAGATATACTGATACTGCTCACTGTGTAGATTACTGCTCACTGTGTAGATATCTGATACTGTTCACTGTGTAGATAACTGTACTGTTCACTGTGTAGTATACTGCTCACTGCTCTGCTGATACTGTTCCTGTGTAGATATACTGTACTGTTCACTGTGTAGATATACTGCTCACTGTGTAGATATACTGATACTGTTCACTGTGTCGATATACTGCTACTGTTCACTGTGTAGATATACTGATACTGTTCACTGTGTAGATATACTGATACTGTTCCCTGTGTAGATATACTGATACTGTTCACTGTGTAGATATACTGATACTGTTCACTGTGTAGATATACTGTTCACTGTGTAATTACTGATACTGTTTCACTTGTAGATATACTGATACTATTCACTGTGTAGATATACTGATACTGCCTCACTGTGTAGATATACTGCTCACTGTGTAGATATACTGATACTGTTCACTGTGTAGATATACTGATACTGTTCACTGTGTAGATATACTGCTCACTGTGTAGATTACTGATACTGTTCACTGTGTAGATATACTGATACTGCTCACTGTGTAGATATACTGCTCACTGTGTAGATATACTGATACTTGCTCACTGTGTAGATATACTGTACTGTTCACCTGTGTAGTATATCTGATACTGCTCACTGTGTAGATATATACTGATACTTCTCACTGTGTAGATATACTGATCTGATTACTGTGTAGATATACTGTTACTGTTCACTGTGTAGATATAATGATACTGTTCACTGTGTAGATATACTGATACTATTCACTGTGTAGATATACTGATACTGTTCACTGTGTTGATATACTGTTCACTGTGTAGATATACTGCTCACTGTGTAGATATACTGATACTGTTCACTGTGTAGATATACTGCTCACTGTGTAGATATACTGATACTGTTCACTGTGTAGATATACTGATACTGTCACTGTGTAATATACTGTTCACTGGGTAGATATACTGATACTGTTCACTGTGTAATATACTGATACTGTTCACTATGTAATATCTGATACTGTTCACTGTGTAGCTATACTGTTCACTGTGTAGATATACTGATACTGTTCACTGTGTTGATATACTGTTCACTGTGTGATATACTGATACTGTTCACTATGTAGATATACTGCACTGTGTGATTACTGATACTGTTCACTGTGTAGATACACTGATACTGTTCACTGTGTAGATATACTGCTACTGTTCACTGTGTAGATATACTGATACTGTTCACTGTGTAGATAAATGATACTGGTCACTGTGTAGATATACTGCTACTGTTCACTGTGTAGATATACTGATACTGTTCACTGTGTAGATATACTGCTACTGTTCACTGTGTAGATATACTGATATTGTTCACTGTGTAGATATACTGATACTGTTCACTGTGTAGATATACTGATACTGTTCACTGTGTAGATATACTGCTCACTGCTCTGCTGATACTGTTCACTGTGTAGATATACTGATACTGTTCACTGTGTGATATACTGCTCACTGTGTAGATATACTGATACTGTTCACTGTGTCGATATACTGCTACTGTTCACTGTGTAGATATACTGATACTGTTCACTGTGTAGATATACTGATACTGTTCCCTGTGTAGATATACTGATACTGTTCACTGTGTAGATATACTGATACTGTTCACTGTGTAGATATCTGTTCACTGTGTAGATATACTGATACTGTTCACTGTGTAGATATACTGCTCACTGTGTAGATATACTGATACTGCTCACTGTGTAGATATACTGCTCACTGTGTAGATATACTGATACTGTTCACTGTGTAGATATACTGATACTGTTCACTGTGTAGATATACTGCTCACTGTGTAGATATACTGATACTGTTCACTGTGTAGATATACTGATACTGCTCACTGTGTAGATATACTGCTCACTGTGTAGATATACTGATACTGCTCACTGTGTAGATATACTAATACTGTTCACTGTGTAGATATACTGATACTGCTCACTGTGTAGATATACTGATACTTCTCACTGTGTAGATATACTGATACTGATTACTGTGTAGATATACTGTTACTGTTCACTGTGTAGATATACTGATACTGTTCACTGTGTAGATATACTGATACTATTCACTGTGTGTATCTGATACTGTTTCACTGTGTTGTATACTGTTTCACATGTGTAGATATAATGCTCACTGTGTAGATATACTGATACTGTTCACTGTGTAGATATACTGCTACTGTTCACTGTGTAGATATACTGAGTACTGCTGCACTGTGTAGATATACTGATACTTCTCACTGTGTAGATATACTGATACTGATTACTGTGTAGATATACTGTTACTGTTCACTGTGTAGATATAATGATACTGTTCACTGTGTAGATATACTGATACTATTCACTGTGTAGATATACTGATACTGTTCACTGTGTTGATATACTGTTCACTGTGTAGATATACTGGCTCACTGTGTAGATATACTGATACTGTTCATGTGTAATATACTGCTCACTGTGTAGTTATACTGTACTGTTCACTGTGTAGATATCTGATACTGTCACTGTGTAGATATACTGTTCACAATGGGTAGATATACTGATACTGTTCACTGTGTAGATATACTATACTGTTCACTATGTAATATACTGATACTGTTCACTGTGTAGCTATACTGTTCACTGTGTAGATATACTGATACTGTTCACTGTGTTGATATACTGTTCACTGTGTAGATATACTGATACTGTTCACTATGTAGATATACTGATACTGTTCACTGTGTAGATATACTGATACTGTTCACTGTGTAGATACACTGATACTGTTCACTGTGTAGATATACTGCTACTGTTCACTGTGTAGATATACTGATACTGTTCACTGTGTAGATATAATGATACTGGTCACTGTGTGATATACTGCTACTGTTCACTGTGTAGATATACTGATACTGTTCACTGTGTAATATACTGCTACTGTTCACTGGTAGATATACTGATATTGTTCACTGTGTAGATATACTGATACTCTTCACGTGTGGATATACTGATACTGTTCACTGTGTAGATATACTGCTCACTGCTCTGCTGATACTGTTCACTGTGTAGATATACTGCTACTGTTCACTGTGTAGTAGACTGCTCACTGTGTAGATATACTGATACTGTTCCTGTGTCGATATACTGCTACTGTTCACTGTGTAGATATACTGATACTGTTCACTGTGTAGATATACTGATGCTGTTTCCCTGTGTAGATACTGATACTGTTCACTTGTAGAATACTGATACTGTTCACTGGGTAGATATCGTTCCTGTGTAGATATACTGATACTGTTCACTGTGTAGATATACTGATAACATTCACTGTGTAGATCATACTGTAACTGCTCCTGTGTAGATATACTGCTCCTGTGTAGATATACTGATACTGTTCACTGTGTAGATATACTGATACTGTTCACTGTGTAGATATACTGCTCACTGTGTAGATATACTGATACTGTTCACTGTTAGATATACTGATACTGCTCACTGTGTAGATATACTGCTCACTTGTGTAGATATACTGATACTGCTCCTGTGTAGATATACTATACTGTTCCCTGTTAGATATACTGATACTGATTTCACTGTTAATATACTGATACTGATTACTGTGTAGATATACTGTTACTGTTCACTGTGTAGATATACTGATACTGTTCACTGTGTAGATATACTGATACTATTCACTGTGTAGATATACTGATACTGTTCACTGTGTTGATATACTGTTCACTGTGTAGATATAATGCTCACTGTGTAGATATACTGATACTGTTCACTGTGTAGATATACTGATACTGCTCACTGTGTGTAGATTACTGCTCACTGTAATATACTGATACTGCTCCTGTGTAGATATACTAATACTGTTCACTGTGTAGATATACTGATACTGCTCACTGTGTAGATATACTGATACTTCTCACTGTGTAGATATACTGATACTGATTACTGTGTAGATATACTGTTACTGTTCACTGTGTAGATATACTGATACTGTTCACTGTGTAGATATACTGATACTATTCACTGTGTAGATATACTGATACTGTTCACTGTGTTGATATACTGTTCACTGTGTAGATATACTGCTCACTGTGTAGATATACTGCTCACTGTGTAGATATACTGATACTGTTCACTGTGTAGATATACTGATACTGGTCACTGTGTAGATATACTGTTCACTGGGTAGATATACTGATACTGTTCACTGTGTAGATATACTGATACTGTTCACTATGTAGATATACTGATACTGTTCACTGTGTAGATATACTGATACTGTTCACTGTGTAGATATACTGATACTGTTCACTGTGTAGATATACTGATACTGGTCACTGTGTAGATATACTGCTACTGTTCACTGTGTAGATATACTGATACTGTTCCCTGTGTAGATATACTGCTCACTGTGTAGATATACTGATACTGTTCACTGTGTTGATATACTGATACTGTTCACTGTGTAGATATACTGATACTGCTCACTGTGTAGATATACTGCTCACTGTGTAGATATACTGATACTGTTCACTGTGTAGATATACTGATACTGTTCACTGTGTAGATATACTGCTCACTGCTCTGCTGATACTGTTCACTGTGTAGATATACTGATACTGTTCACTGTGTAGATATACTGCTCACTGTGTAATATACGATACTGTTCACTGTGTCGATTACTGCTACTGTTCACTGTGTAGATATACTGATACTGTTCACTGTGTAGATATACTGATACTGTTCCCTGTGTAATATACTGATGCTGTTCACTGTGTAGATATCTGATACTGTTCACTGTGTAGATATACTGTTCACTGTGTAGATACTGATACTTTCACTGTGTAGATATACTGATACTAGTTCACTGTGTAGATTATACTGATACTGTCACTGTGTAGATATAACTGCTCACTGCTGTGTGATATACTGATACTGTTCCCTGTGTAGTACTGATACTGTTCACTGTGTAGATATGCTCACGTGAATAACTGATATGTTACTGTGTAGATATACTGATACTGCTCACTGTGTAGATATACTGCTCACTGTGTAGATATACTGATACTGCACTGGTATATACTAACTGTTCACTGTGTAGATATACTGATACTGCTCACTGTGTAGATATACTGATACTTCCTCACTGTGTTAGATATACTGATACTGATTACTGTGTAGATATACTGTTACTGTTCACTGTTGATTCACTGTTAGTAGATATACTGATACTATTCACGGTGTAGATATACTGATACTGTTCACTGTGTTGATATACTGTTCACTGTGTAGATATACTGCTCACTGTGTAGATATACTGATACTGTTCACTGTGTAGATATACTGCTCACTGTGTAGATATACTGATACTGTTCACTGTGTAGATATACTGATACTGGTCACTGTGGTAATATACTGTTCACTGGTAGATATACTGATACTGTTCACTGTGTAGATATACTGATACTGTTCACTATGTAGATATACTTACTGTTCACTGTGTAATATACTGATACTGTTCACTGTGTAGATATACTGATACTGTTCACTGTGTAGATATACTGATACTGTTCACTGTGAGATATACTATTCACTGTGTAGATATACTGATACTGTTCACTGTGTTGATATACTGTTCACTGTGTAGATATACTGATACTTCACTGTGTAGATATACTGATACTGTTCATGTGTAGATATACTGATACTGTTCACTGTGTAGCTATACTGTTCACTGTGTAGATATACTGATACTGTTCCTGTGTTGATATACTGTTCACTGTGTAGATATACTGATACTGTTACTATGTGATATACTGATACTGTTCACTGTGTAGATATACTGATACTGCTCACTGTGTAGATATACTGATACTTCCACTGTGTAGATATACTGAACTGATTACTGTGTAGATATACTGTTACTGTTCACTGTGTAGATATACTGATACTGTTCACTGTGTAGATATACTGATACTATTCACTGTGTAGATATACTGATACTGTTCACTGTGTTGATATACTGTTCACTGTGTAGATATACTGCTCACTGTGTAGATATACGATACTGTTCACTGTGTAGATATACTGCTCACTGTGTAGATATACTGATACTGTTCACTGTGTAGATATACTGATACTGGTCACTGTGTAGATATACTGTTCACTGGTAGATATACTGATACTGTTCATATGTGTAATATACTGATCTGTTCACTTGTAGATTACTGACTATTCACTGTGTGATATCTGATAGTCACATGTGAATATACTGATACTGTTCACTGTGTAGATATACTATTCACTGTGTAGATTACTGATACTGTTCCACTGTGTTTGATTCTGTTCACGTGTAGATATACTGATACTGTTCACTGTGTAGTATATACTGCTACTGTTCATTGTGTAGATATACTGATACTGTTCACTGTGTAGCTATACTGTTCACTGTGTAGATATACTGATACTGTTCACTGTGTTATATACTGTTCACTGTGTAGAATACTGATACTGTTCATGTGTTACTATACTGTTCACTGTGTAGATATACTGATACTGTTCACTGTGTAGATACTGATACTGTTCACTGTGTAGATATACTGCTACTGTTTCACTGTGTAGATAATGTACTGATACTGTACACTGTGTAAGATATAATGATACTGGTCACTGTGTAGATATACTGCTACTGTTCCTGTGTAGATATACTGATACTGTTCACTGTGTAGATATACTGCTACTGTTCACTGTGTAATATACTGATATTGTTCACTGTGTAGATATACTGATACTCTTCACTGTGTAGATATACTGCTACTGTTCACTGTGTAGATATACTGATACTGTTCACTGTGTAGATATACTGATACTAGTCACTGTGTAGATATACTGCTACTGTTCACTGTGTAGATATACTGATACTGTTCCCTGTGTAGATATACTTACTGTGTAGATATCTGATCTGTCACTGTGTGGATATACTGATACTGTTCACTGTGTATATATACTGATACTGCTCACTGTGTAGATATACTGCTCACTGTGTAGATATACTGATACTGTTCACTGTGTAGATATACTGATACTGTTCACTGTGTAGATATACTGCTCACTTCTCTGCTGATACTGTTCACTGTTGTAGATATACTGATACTGTTCACTGTTGTAGATATACTGCTCACTGTGATATATACTGCTACTGTTCACTGTGTAGTATACTGATACTGTTCACTGTGAGATATACTGATACTGTTCCCTGTGTAGATATACTGATACTGTTCACTGTGTAGATATACTGATACTGTTCACTGTGTAGAAATACTGATACTGTTCACTGTGTAGATATACTGTTCACTGTGTAGATATACTGTTCCTTTCATCACTGTGTAGATATACTGTACTGTTCACTGTGTAGATATACTGATACTGTTCACTGTGTAGAAATACTGATACTGTTCCACTGTGTAGATATACTGTCTGCTCACTGTGTGATATCTGTTCACTGTGAGTATACTGATACTGTTCACTGTGTAGATATACTGATACTGTTCACTGTGTAGATATACTGATACTGTTCACTGTGTAGATATACTGATACTGTTCACTGTGTAGCTATACTGTTCACTGTGTAGATATACTGATACTGTTCACTGTGTTGATATACTGTTCCGTGTGAGATATACTGCTATCTGTTCACTATGTAGATATACTGTACTGTTCACTGTGTAGATATCTGATCACTGTCACTGTGTGATACACTGATACTGTTCACGTGTAGATATACTGCTACTGTTCACTGTGTAGATATACTGATACTGTTCACTGTGTAATTAATGGATACTGGTCACTGTGTAGATATCGCTCCTGTTCACTGTGTAGATATACTGATACTGTTCACTGTTAGATATACTGCTACTGTTCACTGTGTAGAGTATACTGATATTGTTCACTGTGTAGATATCTGATACCTTCACTGTGTAATATACTGCTACTGTTCACTGTGTGATATTACTGATACTGTTCACTGTGTGATATCGATACTAGTCACTGTGTAGATATACTGCTACTGTCACTGTGTAGATATACTGATACTGTTCCCTGTGTCATATACTGCTCACGTGTTAGATATACTGATACTGTCACTTGTGTTGATATACTGATATGTCACTGTGTAGATATACTGATACTGCTCACTGTGTAGATATACGCTCACTGTGTAGATATACTGATACTGTTCACTGTGTAGATATACTGCTCACTGCTCTGCTATACTGTGTCACTGTGTAGATATACTGATACTGTTCACTGTGTAGATATACTGCTCACTGTGTATATATCCTGATACTGTTCACTGGTCGATATACTGCACTGTTCACTGTGTAGATATACTGATACTGTTCACTGTGTAGTATACTGATACTGTTCCCTGTGTAGATATACTGATACGGTTCACTGTGTAGATATACTGATACTGTTCACTGTGTAGAAATACTGATACTGTTCACTGTGTAGATATACTGTTTCACTGTGTAGAATACTGTTACTGTCACTGTGGTAGATATACTGTTCCGTTCACTGTGTAGATATACTGATACTGTTTCACTGTGTAGATATACTGATAACTGTTTCACTGTGTATAAATACTGATACTGTTCACTGTGTAGATATACTGATACGCTCACGTGTGTAGATACTGTTCACTGTGTAGATATACTGATACTGTTCACTGTGTAGATATACTGATACTGTTCACTGTAGAATACTGATACTGTTCACTGTGTAATATACTGTTCACTGTGTATATAATGATACTGTTCACTGTGTAGATATACTGATACTGTTCACTGTGTAGATATACTGCTCACTGTGTAGATATACTGTTCACTGTTTAGATGTACTGATACTGTTCACTATGTAGATATACTGATACTGTTCACTTGTGTAGATGTACTGATTACTGTTCACTATGTAGATATACTATACTGGTTCACCTGTGTAGATTGTACTGATACTGTTCACTATGTAGATATACTGATACTGTTCCCTGTGTAGATATACTGATTACT
>NW_024061691.1:0-99571 GCF_016432855.1 Salvelinus namaycush | reverse complement strand
CAGCGTATTGAGTAAGCCCTACGCAGCGCACTGAGTAAGCCCTATGCAGCACCCTGAGTAAGCCCTACGCAGTGTACTGAGTAATCCCTACGCAGTGTATTGAGTAAGCCCTACGCAGTGTATTGAGTAAGCCCTATGCAGTGTATTGAGTAAGCCCTACGCAGTGTATTGAGTAAGCCCTACGCAGTGTATTGAGTAAGCCCTACGCAGCACACTGAGTAAGCCCTACGCAGTGCACTGAGTAAGCCCTATGCAGTATCCTGAGTAAGCCCTACGCAGTGTACTGAGTAAGCCCTACGCAGTGTATTGAGTAAGCCCTATGCAGTGTATTGAGTAAGCCCTATGCAGTGTTTTGAGCAAGCCCTACGCAGTGTATTGAGTAAGCCCTACGCAGCGCATTGAGTAAGCCCTACGCAGCACACTGAGTAACCCCTACGCAGCACACTGAGTAAGCCCTACGCAGCGCCCTGAGTAAGCCCTACGCAGCGTATTGAGTAAGCTCTACGCAGCACACTGAGTAAGCCCTACGCAGCGCACTGACTAAGCCCTACGCAGCGCATTGAGTAAGCACTACGCAGCACACTGAGTAAGCCCTACGCAGCACACTGAGTAAGCCCTACGCAGCACACTGAGTAAGCCCTACGCAGCACACTGAGTAAGCCCTACGCAACACACTGAGTAAGCCCTACGCAGCGTATTGAGTAAGCCCTACGCAGTGCATTGAGTAAGCTCTACACAGTGCATTGAGTAAGCCCTACGCAGCGCACTGAGTAAGCCCTACGCAGCGCACTGAGTAAGCCCTACGCAACACACTGAGTAAGCCCTACGCAGCTCACTGAGTAAGCCCTACGCAGCGCACTGAGTAAGCCCTATGCAGCACACTGAGTAAGCCCTACGCAGCACACTGAGTAAGCCCTACGCAGCGCACTGAGTAAGCCCTACGCAGTGTATTGAGTAAGCCCTACGCAGTGTACTGAGTAAGCCCTACGCAGTGTACTGAGTAAGCCCTACTCAGAGTATTGAGTAAGCCCTACGCAGTGTACTGAGTAAGCCCTACGCAGTGTATTGAGTAAGCCCTACGCAGTGTACTGAGTAAGCCCTACGCAGTGTACTGAGTAAGCCCTACGCAGTGTATTGAGTAAGCCCTACGCAGTGTACTGAGTAAGCCCTACGCAGTGTACTGAGTAAGCCCTACGCAGTGTACTGAGTAAGCCCTACGCAGTGTACTGAGTAAGCCCTACGCAGTGTACTGAGTAAGCCCTACGCAGTGTATTGAGTAAGCCCTACGCAGTGTACTGAGTAAGCCCTACGCAGTGTACTGAGTAAGCCCTACGCAGTGTACTGAGTAAGCCCTACGCAGTGTATTGAGTAAGCCCTACGCAGTGTACTGAGTAAGCCCTACGCAGTGCATTGAGTAAGCCCTAAGCAGTGTACTGAGTAAGCACAACGCAGCGCATTGAGTAAGCACTACGCAGCACACTGAGTAAGCCCTACGCAGCACACTGAGTAAGCCCTACGCAGCACACTGAGTAAGCCCTACGCAACACACTGAGTAAGCCCTACGCAGCGTATTGAGTAAGCCCTACGCAGTGCATTGAGTAAGCCCTACGCAGTGCATTGAGTAAGCCCTACGCAGCGCACTGAGTAAGCCCTACGCAGCGCACTGAGTAAGCCCTACGCAACACACTGAGTAAGCCCTACGCAGCGCACTGAGTAAGCCCTACGCAGCGCACTGAGTAAGCCCTACGCAGCACACTGAGTAAGCCCTACGCAGCGCACTGAGTAAGCCCTACGCAGCGCACTGAGTAAGCCCTACGCAGTGTATTGAGTAAGCCCTACGCAGTGTACTGAGTAAGCCCTACGCAGTGTACTGAGTAAGCCCTACGCAGCGTACTGAGTAAGCCCTACGCAGCGCACTGAGTAAGCCCTACGCAGCGCATTGAGTAAGCCCTACGCAGCACACTGAGTAAGCCCTACGCAGCGCACTGAGTAAGCCCTACGCAGCGCACTGAGTAAGCCCTACGCAGCACCCTGAGTAAGCCCTACGCAGCGCACTGAGTAAGCCCTACGCAGCGTATTGAGTAAGCCCTACGCAGCACACTGAGTAAGCCCTACGCAGCGCACTGAGTAAGCCCTACGCAGCGCATTGAGTAAGCCCTACGCAGCACACTGAGTAAGCCCTACGCAGCACACTGAGTAAGCCCTACGCAGCACACTGAGTAAGCCCTACGCAGCACACTGAGTAAGCCCTACGCAACACACTGAGTAAGCCCTACGCAGCGTATTGAGTAAGCCCTACGCAGTGCATTGAGTAAGCCCTACGCAGTGCATTGAGTAAGCCCTACGCAGCGCACTGAGTAAGCCCTACGCAACGCACTGAGTAAGCCCTACGCAGCACACTGAGTAAGCCCTACGCAGCGCACTGAGTAAGCCCTACGCAGCGTATTGAGTAAGCCCTACGCAGTGTACTGAGTAAGCCCTACGCAGTGTATTGAGTAAGCCCTACGCAGTGTACTGAGTAAGCCCTACGCAGTGTATTGAGTAAGCCCTACGCAGTGTACTGAGTAAGCCCTACGCAGTGTACTGAGTAAGCCCTACGCAGTGTATTGAGTAAGCCCTACGCAGTGTACTGAGTAAGCCCTACGCAGTGTACTGAGTAAGCCCTACGCAGTATATTGAGTAAGCCCTACGCAGTGTACTGAGTAAGCCCTACGCAGTGCATTGAGTAAGCCCTACGCAGTGTACTGAGTAAGCCCTACGCAGCGCACTGAGTAAGCCCTACGCAGTGTATTGAGTAAGCCCTACACAGTGTATTGAGTAAGGCCTACGCAGTGTATTGAGTAAGCCCTACGCAGTGTATTTAGTAAGCCCTATGCAGCACACTGAGTAAGCCCTACGCAGTGTATTGAGTAAGCCCTACGCAGTGTATTGAGTAAGCCCTACGCAGCGCATTGAGTAAGCCCTACGCAGCACACTGAGTAAGCCCTACGCAGCACACTGAGTAAGCCCTACGCAGCACACTGAGTAAGCCCTACGCAACACACTGAGTAAGCCCTACGCAGCGTATTGAGTAAGCCCTACGCAGTGCATTGAGTAAGCCCTACGCAGTGCATTGAGTAAGCCCTACGCAGCGCACTGAGTAAGCCCTACGCAACGCACTGAGTAAGCCCTACGCAGCACACTGAGTAAGCCCTACGCAGCATACTGAGTAAGCCCTACGCAGCGTATTGAGTAAGCCCTACGCAGTGTACTGAGTAAGCCCTACGCAGTGTATTGAGTAAGCCCTACGCAGTGTACTGAGTAAGCCCTACGCAGTGTATTGAGTAAGCCCTACGCAGTGTACTGAGTAAGCCCTACGCAGTGTACTGAGTAAGCCCTACGCAGTGTATTGAGTAAGCCCTACGCAGTGTACTGAGTAAGCCCTACGCAGCGCACTGAGTAAGCCCTAAGCAGTGTATTGATTAAGCCCTACGCAGTGCATTGAGTAAGCCCTACGCAGTGTACTGAGTAAGCCCTACGCAGCGCACTGAGTAAGCCCTACGCAGTGTATTGAGTAAGCCCTACACAGTGTATTGAGTAAGGCCTACGCAGTGTATTGAGTAAGCCCTACGCAGTGTATTTAGTAAGCCCTATGCAGCACACTGAGTAAGCCCTACGCAGTGTATTGAGTAAGCCCTACGCAGTGTATTGAGTAAGCCCTATGCAGCACACTGAGTAAGCCCTACGCAGTGCATTGAGTAAGCCCTACGCAGTGTACTGAGTAAGCCCTACGCAGTGTATTGAGTAAGCCCTACGCAGTGCATTGAGTAAGCCCTACGCAGTGTATTGAGTAAGCCCTACGCAGTGTACTGAGAAAGCTCTACGCAGCGCAATGAGTAAGCCCTACGCAGCACACTGAGTAAGCCCTACGCAGCGCACTGAGTAAGCCCTACGCAGCGTATTGAGTAAGCCTTACGCAGGGCACTGAGTAAGCCCTACGCAGCGCACTGAGTAAGCCCTACGCAGCGCATTGAGTAAGCCCTACGCAGCACACTGAGTAAGCCCTACGCAGCACACTGAGTAAGCCCTACGCAGCACACTGAGTAAGCCCTACGCAACACACTGAGTAAGCCCTACGCAGCGTATTGAGTAAGCCCTACGCAGTGCATTGAGTAAGCCCTACGCAGTGTACTGAGTAAGCCCTACGCAGCGCACTGAGTAAGCCCTACGCAGCGTATTGAGTAAGCCCTACGCAGCGCACTGAGTAAGCCCTACGCAGTGCACTGAGTAAGCCCTACGCAGCGCACTGAGTAAGCCCTACGCAGTGTACTGAGTAAGCCCTACGCAGCGCACTGAGTAAGCCCTATGCAGCGTATTGAGTAAGCCCTACGCAGCGTATTGAGTAAGCCCTACGCAGCGCACTGAGTAAGCCCTACGCAGTGTACTGAGTAAGCCCTACGCAGTGTATTGAGTAAGCCCTACGCAGTGTACTGAGTAAGCCCTACGCAGCGCATTGAGTAAGCCCTACGCAGTGTACTGAGTAAGCCCTACGCAGTGTACTGAGTAAGCCCTACGCAGTGCATTGAGTAAGCCCTACGCAGTGTACTGAGTAAGCCCTACGCAGCGCACTGAGTAAGCCCTAGCGTATTGAGTAAGCCCTACGCAGCGCACTGAGTAAGCCCTACGCAGCGCACTGAGTAAGCCCTACGCAGCGCACTGAGTAAGCCCTACGCAGCGCACTGAGTAAGCCCTACGCAGCGCACTGAGTAAGCCCTACGCAGTGTATTGAGTAAGCCCTACACAGTGTATTGAGTAAGGCCTACGCAGTGTATTGAGTAAGCCCTACGCAGTGTATTTAGTAAGCCCTACGCAGTGTATTGAGTAAGCCCTACGCAGTGTATTGAGTAAGCCCTACGCAGTGCATTGAGTAAGCCCTATGCAGCACACTGAGTAAGCCCTACGCAGTGTATTGAGTAAGCCCTACGCAGTGTATTGAGTAAGCCCTATGCAGCACACTGAGTAAGCCCTACGCAGTGCATTGAGTAAGCCCTACGCAGCACACTGAGTAAGCCCTACGCAGTGTATTGAGTAAGCCCTACGCAGCACACTGAGTAAGCCCTACGCAGTGCATTGAGTAAGCCCTACGCAGCGTATTGAGTAAGCCATACGCAGCGCACTGAGTAAGCCCTATGCAGCACACTGAGTAAGCCCTACGCAGTGTACTGAGTAAGCCCTACGCAGTGTATTGAGTAAGCCCTACGCAGTGTATTGAGTAAGCCCTACGCAGTGTATTGAGTAAGCCCTACGCAGTGTACTGAGTAAGCCCTACGCAGTGTACTGAGTAAGCCCTACGCAGTGTATTGAGTAAGCCCTACGCAGTGTACTGAGTAAGCCCTACGCAGTGTATTGAGTAAGCCCTACGCAGTGTACTGAGTAAGCCCTACGCAGTGTACTGAGTAAGCCCTACGCAGTGTACTGAGTAAGCCCTACGCAGAGTACTGAGTAAGCCCTACATCACATTCCCTGTCAACTAGTTGTGAACTATTACTCTCTCACCAGCAGGGTAACAAGGTTAACATGGTCTAGAATAATAAGGTCTGTTACTCTATTGTTTCACTTAATCATGACTAATGATCTTAACAAGACATACAGGAGAGAAAGGGTTTTATTCATTCATACAAGAGGTACATAGCTGACAATGGACTTCCATTGCAATAGACTAAACAGCCAAATATACAGTATATGTATAATGTGTCAATATAAGCCTAGTTATAAATTATATTCATCCTCTATGTTAGATTATTCCACAGCCTGTACAGAGGTCATGTTGCAGCTACTACCATAGATCAGAAGTTAACAATGTTTAAAACAGCCATCCTATTGACTCATCAGTGAAGGTTAGCCCTGTTTCAGCCATTTGCTGCATGGAGCAGAACGATGGGGGGGGGGGGGGGGGGGGGCTCTGTGGATCCACGGCACTCCCCTACCATTATATCCACTCTAGTAGCCCTTTCCTGCAGTCAAAATACCTAGAGGCCTCATGGGTGGAATGTTATTAATAATTTCATTTTTTTTTTTTACCTGCCGAAAATTCGGTGTTTCTATGTCAAACAGTTTTGTAATATTTCATTCTACTTTGATGTATATAAAGTGTAATATTGGGATGCAAACTCAAGGACAGGGGGTTGGGTTATTCAATTACAGCTGGAGAAAGGGGTAGGACAGGGGGTTGGGTTGTATAGTTACAGCTGGAGAAAGGGGTAAGACAGGGGGTTGGGTTGTATAGTTACAGCTGGAGAAAGGGGTAGGACAGGGGGTTGGGTTATATAGTTACAGCTGGAGAAAGGGGTAGGACAGGGGGTTGGGTTATATAGTTACAGCTGGAGAAAGGGGTAGGACAGGGGGTTGGGTTGTATAGTTACAGCTGGAGAAAGGTGTAGGACAGGGGGTTGGGTTATATAGTTACAGCTGGAGAAAGGGGTAGGACAGGGGGTTGGGTTATATAGTTACAGCTGGAGAAAGGGGTAGGACAGGGGGTTGGGTTATATAGTTACAGCTGGAGAAAGGGGTAAGACAGGGGGTTGGGTTGTATAGTTACAGCTGGAGAAAGGGGTAGGACAGGGGGTTGGGTTGTATAGTTACAGCTGGAGAAAGGGGCAGGATAGGGGGTTGGGTTGTATAGTTACAGCTGGAGAAAGGGGCAGGATAGGGGGTTGGGTTGTATAGTTACAGCTGGAGAAAGGGGCAGGACAGGGGGTTCGGTTGTATAGTTACAGCTGGAGAAAGGGGTAGGACAGGGGGTTGGGTTATATAGTTACAGCTGGAGAAAGGGGTAGGACAGGGGGTTGAGTTATATAGTTACAGCTGGAGAAAAGGGTAGGACAGGGGGTTGGGTTATATAGTTACAGCTGGAGAAAGGGGTAGGACAGGGGGTTGAGTTATATAGTTACAGCTGGAGAAAGGGGTAGGACAGGGGGTTGGGTTGTATAGTTACAGCTGGAGAAAGGGGTAAGACAGGGGGTTGGGTTATATAGTTACAGCTGGAGAAAGGGGTAGGACAGGGGGTTGGGTTATATAGTTACAGCTGGAGAAAGGGGTAGGACAGGGGGTTGGGTTATATAGTTACAGCTGGAGAAAGGGGTAGGACAGGGGGTTGGGTTATATAGTTACAGCTGGAGAAAGGGGTAGGACAGGGGGTTGGGTTATATAGTTACAGCTGGAGAAAGGGGTAGGACAGGGGGTTGGGTTATATAGTTACAGCTGGAGAAAGGGGCAGGACAGGGGGTTGGGTTATATAGTTACAGCTGGAGAAAGGGGTAGGACAGGGGGTTGGGTTATATAGTTACAGCTGGAGAAAGGGGTAGGACAGGGGGTTGGGTTGTATAGTTACAGCTGGAGAAAGGGGCAGGACAGGGGGTTGGGTTGTATAGTTACAGCTGGAGAAAGGGGTAGGACAGGGGGTTGGGTTATATAGTTACACCTGGAGAAAGGGGTAGGACAGGGGGTTGGGTTATATAGTTACAGCTGGAGAAAGGGGTAGGACAGGGGGTTGGGTTATATAGTTACAGCTGGAGAAAGGGGTAGGACAGGGGGTTGGGTTGTATAGTTACAGCTGGAGAAAGGGGTAGGACAGGGGGTTGGGTTGTATAGTTACAGCTGGAGAAAGGGGTAGGACATGGGTTGGGTTGTATAGTTACAGCTGGAGAAAGGGGTAGGACAGGGGTTGGGTTGTATAGTTACAGCTGGAGAAAGGGGTAGGACAGGGGGTTGGGTTGTATAGTTACAGCTGGAGAAAGGGGCAGGACAGGGGGTTGGGTTATATAGTTACAGCTGGAGAAAGGGGTAGGACAGGGGGTTGGGTTATATAGTTACAGCTGGAGAAAGGGGTAGGACAGGGGGTTGGGTTGTATAGTTACAGCTGGAGAAAGGGGTAGGACAGGGGGTTGGGTTGTATAGTTACAGCTGGAGAAAGGGGCAGGACAGGGGGTTGGGTTGTATAGTTACAGCTGGAGAAAGGGGTAGGGCAGGGGGTTGGGTTATATAGTTACAGCTGGAGAAAGGGGCAGGACAGGGGGTTGGGTTATATAGTTACAGCTGGAGAAAGGGGTAGGACAGGGGGTTGGGTTATATAGTTACAGCTGGAGAAAGGGGTAGGACAGGGGGTTGGGTTATATAGTTACAGCTGGAGAAAGGGGTAGGACAGGGGTTGGGTTATATAGTTACAGCTGGAGAAAGGGGTAGGACAGGGGGTTGGGTTATATAGTTACAGCTGGAGAAAGGGGTAGGACAGGGGGTTGAGTTATATAGTTACAGCTGGAGAAAGGGGTAGGACAGGGGGTTGGGTTATATAGTTACAGCTGGAGAAAGGGGTAGGACAGGGGGTTGGGTTATATAGTTACAGCTGGAGAAAGGGGTAGGACAGGGGGTTGGGTTATATAGTTACAGCTGGAGAAAGGGGTAGGACAGGGGGTTGAGTTATATAGTTACAGCTGGAGAAAGGGGTAGGACAGGGGGTTGGGTTATATAGTTACAGCTGGAGAAAGGGGTAGGACAGGGGTTGGGTTGTATAGTTACAGCTGGAGAAAGGGGCAGGACAGGGGGTTGGGTTATATAGTTACAGCTGGAGAAAGGGGTAGGACAGGGGGTTGGGTTGTATAGTTACAGCTGGAGAAAGGGGTAGGACAGGGGGTTGGGTTATATAGTTACAGCTGGAGAAAGGGGTAGGACAGGGGGTTGGGTTATATAGTTACAGCTGGAGAAAGGGGTAGGACAGGGGGTTGAGTTATATAGTTACAGCTGGAGAAAGGGGTAGGACAGGGGGTTGGGTTATATAGTTACAGCTGGAGAAAGGGGTAGGACAGGGGGTTGGGTTATATAGTTACAGCTGGAGAAAGGGGTAGGACAGGGGGTTGGGTTATATAGTTACAGCTGGAGAAAGGGGTAGGACAGGGGGTTGGGTTATATAGTTACAGCTGGAGAAAGGGGTAGGACAGGGGGTTGGGTTATATAGTTACAGCTGGAGAAAGGGGTAGGACAGGGGGTTGAGTTATATAGTTACAGCTGGAGAAATGGGGTAGGATAGGGGGTTGGGTTATATAGTTACAGCTGGAGAAAGGGGTAGGACAGGGGTTGGGTTGTATAGTTACAGCTGGAGAAAGGGGCAGGACAGGGGGTTGGGTTATATAGTTACAGCTGGAGAAAGGGGTAGGACCTAAGTGCTCTAAGTGCTGCTTCTGTGGACAGTGTAGCTTTATTGGTTAAATGTGTTTGTGGTGGATGGCCGTAAAAAAGGAATGGCTGCAGTGTAGTTACTGTCACGGAGGGTTTAAGCAGGCAGGAATTGATGCATCAGTATGAACGTGTGTGTGTTACTCGGGGGTGGAGTTAAGGCGGACAGTGCTATGAGGCAGTGTGGAGGTGGAGGGGTCTGACATGGCCATAGTCTTCACTCCCATCTTCTTCAGAGAGCGCTCATCTGTGACGGACATAGAGCGCGAGTATGCCGGACGAGGGGCTGCTGCAGATGAGAAAGAGAGAGGCAGGGGGAATGAAGGGAACGAAGGGGGAAGAGGGGGAAGGAGTTGAGGGGCTCAATTATTCAAATACACATCCCTTCACAGTTCATACACCCCTAATAAAAATTCGAATACACTTTTTGTTTTCAAAAAGATATGAATGGCATGAAATGTTTTTGTGTAAAATCTGCTAGGCGCCTGCAGTAGCATGTTCTGGCCTGTAGGTGGTCAGGACAGCGCAGCGAGTTGCAGCAGAGAGAGTGAGCAAATCCATTTCAGCCTCCTGTCTCGCAATACCACGGGCCATACTGTGGCTGCTGCCCTTGATATCATTCAGCAGCAACAGCCGGCCAAACTTCTCATGACTCACCAGCAGGGGGCAGAGTGACCCCACACTAACACACACACACACACACACACACACACACACACACACACACACACACACACACACACACACACACACACACACACACACACACACACACACACACACACACACACACACACCCCACTAGGGCTGACATTTGCAGTAAGTGCTGCAATAGCTACCCAAAGTCCTTGTTCCAGCCAAACGATATGCCCCGCCCACGGACATTAGTTTCTTCTCTGCAATGAGTCTGGATCTGAGTACCTACCCGACAATTTCTAGAACGCAAACATATTCTAACAGTTCTGATTGGTCCCAGAAACCGATGGGTTGGGCCAGAACACAGGTGGGTAAATCAGCGTTTAGAAAAATCGTTATTGGCTTTGATAATCTGATTGGTTAGAGACTATCCAATCACTGATTACTTGTAATGAGGGCTGTTTTATAAGACATCCCTCATTTAGACATCACCACAAACTAATTTCAATGATGGCAGTCTCAGACTGAAGTATGTAGCTAACATAGAGCACAGGAAGAATTCAGTTTGAGTCTCCAGTCAATGTCTCTCCCTGTTGGGCTCACTCTCCTCTGCTCTCACTGTGCTTATTTTCCTATTTTGCTTCTTCGCTCTCTCTTACCTCATATTCTCACTCTCAATGATATTTCTGTCTTTCTCTCCACACTATTCCCTTCTTCCCTCCCCCCCTCTCACTTTTCACCCATCCTTGCACTTTCTCCCTCCCCTTCTCACCCACTTTCTCAATGTTCCCCTATGCTCTCTCCTCTTCCCTTACTCTTCTCCCCCTCTTCCATCCACCCATTCTTCCTTCTATCAATCTCTCCTTTTTCTCCACTTTACCTTCTCTCTCTTCCCCAACACCCCCCCTATTTTTATCCTCCCTCTCCTCTATTAAAATATGGTATAGAATAGTACAGTAGTAGACTAGTAGTTACTACAGCTGGACGATACGAACAAAAATCCATATAGCGATAAATTGCCTGTATAGATACAATAATGATAAATAGAGCGATACGTTTCTAACATTAATGTGAACTGCACAGTTTTTATTATTATAAAATACTAGTTGTGGTTGAAGCAATCAATTATCCAATTAACAATCACCCATGTAGAAAGAGGAGGAAGGGAAGCGCTACTAAGGTACACTATAGTATATTTTGGTAGATAGAAGGTGCTCTTTGGTAAAAGGTGTAAATTGGTCATCAAAAAGAAAGGAGGACCAAGGCACTCTTCATATAATTAATTAAAATGCCTTTATTAGTATGGCATGTTCAATAGAAACAAAGTTGTTTAAAAACCGACGCGTTTCGGCTGCATGGCCTTCGTCAGGGAGTACAGAAAAAGGAGAATACAATGTCCTCTTTTGAAAGGCTTTTCCAATTAGCCCTAATTAGAAGAGGGAGTGGTTACCAAATTGGACACACCTAGTAAGCAATAATATACACATGAAAAGGTGAAATACTGTAGCTATGTTATCATGAGCATACAACTCCAAGCTAGAAGCATCAGAACACCCAGAGAGGCAATTCCAACCCTAACCATGACTGGGAGAAGTGTCCAGAACAAGAAAGCAATATATTCCACAGTACACTAGACCACAGCAAAACATGAACAACAGTCCAAACATAGCTGAGGGCAATTGAGCAAAATGTCCACTAGATGACAGCAAATGGACCCATCACGACCCTACAGGAAGGGTGAGAAATCCATATCTTCATTTAAACCAGGGTACTTAGTGGCCTGTAGTTTGTAAATCCAAAAACGTTCCCTTTGGTTTAACTGTTTAAGACAGTCCCCTTTTCTAATAGAGGCCGGAACATGATCAATACCCATAGCTTGTAGGGAGGCAGGGTTGCCATGGTGCAAGGACTTTGTAGTGCCTTGCCATGGGGTAGTCTTCATTGCCTACCCGTATGGCGTACTTGTGTTCCGCCAAGCGATCTTGAAGGCGTCTCTTTGTCCGTCCAATGTAGAACACCTTGCACTGTGGACATTCTAATCTATAGATGACATGAGTGGTTTTGCAGTTAATAAAATGCTTGAGGTAATACTCCATTTTAGAAGCTGTGTCAACAAAATACTTTTTCTGTGCAATATTACTGCAATGGTTGCACTGGTTACATTTAAAAGAGCCCTTGGGTTTGTGGTCAAGCCAAGTTTTTTGAGAGTCACCCGGAAGATAACTGTGGACTAATTTGTCATTTAGGGTAGGACATCTCTTAAAGCTTATGACTGGTGGTTCAGGAAAGACTTGGCGTAGTAGCGTATCACTTTGGATGATTCCCCAATTCTTGAAAACCCCCCAGGCAGACCAGTCATTAGTGGTAATGAAAGTCTGACAGAACCCATCTCTAAGTACATTGATTACTTTATTAAGCCTTTTCTGATGTCACTTCCAGCCTATCTTCAAGATACCACAGATGTGTTGAACAAAATTAAGGAATTGAAGAATATAGGTACAGCTTCCTTTTTAGTCACCATGGATGTGGAGTCTCTATACACCACCATTGAGCATCAACAAGGTTTGGCAGCGATGCACCATTTCTTGAGTACCCGGCCTGAAACTGAGATGCCTCCTACAGAATTCATTGTATCACTGACTGAATGGACTCTTAATCATAACATCTTTATCTTCCAGGACCGTATTTTTAAACAGGTCAAAGGATGTGCCATGGGAGCTTGCTACAGCCCTTCCTACGCTGGTTTGTACTTGGGTAAATGGGAAAATGACTTCATTTTGGATCCATCTAATAACCATTTCTTTGACCGGATTATATGGTGGGGACGCTATATTGATGATGTTTGCCTGCTTTGGTCCGGCTCAGAAGATGAACTTATTTCCTTCCACCAATACCTTAACAGCATTAACCCTAACATCAAACTAACTATGGAATACAGCAAGGATAACATTCATTTTTTG
The DNA here is from genome assembly GCF_016432855.1 of Salvelinus namaycush. Taxonomy (NCBI): domain Eukaryota; kingdom Metazoa; phylum Chordata; class Actinopteri; order Salmoniformes; family Salmonidae; genus Salvelinus; species Salvelinus namaycush. The sequence continues at coordinate 86,768 of NW_024061691.1, read as the reverse complement.
GACCTCGACATTAGTAAAAATGACAAAGGTTGTTTGCACACATCAATCTTTAGGAAGCCTACAGATGGGAATACCATTCTGAGGGCAGACAGCTTTCCCCCCAAAAGGCTAAAAGAGAATATTCCATATGGCCAATTCCAAAGAGTCCGCAGAATTTGCGATCAGGAAACAGACTACAGTGTCAAATCTGCTGAATTGGAGAATCGCTTTTTGGATCGGGGCTACAGCGTTCAGGTCCTGAAAGATGCAGGTATAAGGGCTGGATTACTTGACAGAGAGAACTTGTTACGAAGAGGAGTGCCTCGTGATACATCAGAGAGAGTGTATTTTGTTACAAAATACAGCACTGAAGCAGAGAACATTAAAATAATCATTAAAAATAATTGGGGAATCATCCAAAGTGATACGCTACTACGCCAAGTCTTTCCTGAACCACCAGTCATAAGCTTTAAGAGATGTCCTACCCTAAATGACAAATTAGTCCACAGTTATCTTCCGGGTGACTCTCAAAAAACTTGGCTTGACCACAAACCCAAGGGCTCTTTTAAATGTAACCAGTGCAACCATTGCAGTAATATTGCACAGAAAAAGTATTTTGTTGACACAGCTTCTAAAATGGAGTATTACCTCAAGCATTTTATTAACTGCAAAACCACTCATGTCATCTATAGATTAGAATGTCCACAGTGCAAGGTGTTCTACATTGGACGGACAAAGAGACGCCTTCAAGATCGCTTGGCGGAACACAAGTACGCCATACGGGTAGGCAATGAAGACTACCCCATGGCAAGGCACTACAAGTCCTTACACCATGGCAACCCTGCCTCCCTACAAGCTATGGGTATTGATCATGTTCCGGCCTCTATTAGAAAAGGGGACCGTCTTAAACAGTTAAACCAAAGGGAACGTTTTTGGATTTACAAACTACAGGCCACTAAGTACCCTGGTTTAAATGAAGATATGGATTTCTCACCCTTCCTGTAGGGTCGTGATAGGGCCATTTGCTGTCATCTAGTGGACATTTTGCTCAATTGCCCTCAGCTATGTTTGGACTGTTGTTCATGTTTTGCTGTGGTCTAGTGTACTGTGGAATATATTGCTTTCTTGTTCTGGACACTTCTCCCAGTCATGGTTAGGGTTGGAATTGCCTCTCTGGGTGTTCTGATGCTTCTAGCTTGGAGTTGTATGCTCATGATAACATAGCTACAGTATTTCACCTTTTCATGTGTATATTATTGCTTACTAGGTGTGTCCAATTTGGTAACCACTCCCTCTTCTAATTAGGGCTAATTGGAAAAGCCTTTCAAAAGAGGACATTGTATTCTCCTTTTTCTGTACTCCCTGACGAAGGCCATGCAGCCGAAACGCGTCGGTTTTTAAACAACTTTGTTTCTATTGAACATGCCATACTAATAAAGGCATTTTAATTAATTATATGAAGAGTGCCTTGGTCCTCCTTTCTTTTTGATAACAATCACCCATATTTGCAAACGCATTTAATTTCAAACTTCACATTTCTCGAGAGTACTTATCGTAATGAATGACATCAGCAAAATGCCTTGGATAAGTGATCGTGTCGATCATTTTCCGTTTATGGTCCCAGCTCTAATAGTTACCTGTGTTGTTGTTCTGGGTTGATTTGAGTTTGCTGTTGGTCTGTTCCTGTATCTGTCGCTCATACTCTCTCACATCCTCCAAACTCATCCCTGTAGGAAAAAGCACAGACGGATGAGATTATAATACATTATTATATCTATGTAACATGTGTATCATAATGCATTATAACCATGTAACATGTACATCATAATGCATTATAAGCATGTCCGAACAAAAACATACAGCAACAGTCAACAGCACATTGAAAAGCATTAATTACGACGTAGTATAATGCATTATAACCATGTCCTATAATATAAAGCATTGTGACCATGTCCTATTATTATCATCATCGTCCTATATGTTAGAGCATTATAAACTTGTCCTATATGTTAGAGCATTATAAACTTGTCCTATATGTTAGAGCATTAAAATCATGTCCTATTATAATAATGTCCTATATGCTATAATGCATTATAACCATTTCCTATTATAATCATGTCCTATATGTTATAAAGCATTATAACCATGCCCTATTATAAACATGTTCTATATGTTATGAAGCATTATAACCATGCCCTATTATAATCATGTCCTATACTTTATGATGCATTATAACCATGCCCTATTATAATCACGTCCTATATGTTACAAAGCATTATAACCATGCCCTATTATACACATGTTCTATATGTTATGAAGCATTATAACCATGCCCTATTATAATCATGTCCTATACATTATGATGCATTATAACATGAAGCATTATAACCATACCCTATTATAATCATGTCCTATACTTTATGATGCATTGTAAACATGTTCTATAATGTATTGCATTACAACCATGTTCTATAATATAATGCATTATAAACATGTTCTATACTTTATGATGCATTGTAAACATGTTCTATAATGTATTGCATTACAACCATGTTCTATAATATAATGCATTATAAACATGTTCTATAGTATAATGCATTATAAACATGTTCTATAATATAATGCATTACAAACATGTTCTATAATATAATGCATTATAAACATGTTCTATAATATATTGCATTACAAACATGTTCTATAATATAATGCATTATAAACATGTTCTATAATATAATGCATTATAAACATGTTCTATAATATAATGCATTATAAACATGTTCTATAATATAATGCATTACAACCATGTTCTATAATATAATGCATTATAAACATGTTCTATAATATAATGCATTATAAACATGTTCTATAATATAATGCATTATAAACATGTTCTAGAATATAATGCATTACAACCATGTTCTATAATATAATGCATTATAAACATGTTCTATAATATAATGCATTATAAACATGTTCTATAATATAATGCATTATAAACATGTTCTATAATATAATGCATTACAACCATGTTCTATAATATAATGCATTATAAACATGTTCTATAATATAATGCATTATAAACATGTTCTATAATATAATGCATTACAAACATGTTCTATAATATAATGCATTATAAACATGTTCTATAATATAATGCATTACAAACATGTTCTATAATATAATGCATTATAAACATGTTCTATAATATAATGCATTATAAACATGTTCTATAATGCATTACAAACAGGTTCTATAATATAATGCATTATAAACATGTTCTATAATATAATGCATTACAACCATGTTCTATAATATAATGCATTATAAACATGTTCTATAATATAATGCATTATAAACATGTTCTATAATATAATGCATTATAAACATGTTCTATAGTATAATGCATTATAAACATGTTCTATAATATAATGCATTATAAACATGTTCTATAATATAATGCATTATAAACATGTTCTATAATATAATGCATTATAAACATCTTCTATAATATAATGCATTACAACCATGTTCTATAATATAATGCATTACAACATGTTCTATAATATAATGCATTATAAACATGTTCTATAATATAATGCATTACAACCATGTTCTATAATATAATGCATTATAAACATGTTCTATAATATAATGCATTATAAACATGTTCTATAATATAATGCATTATAAACATGTTCTATAGTATAATGCATTATAAACATGTTCTATAATATAATGCATTATAAACATGTTCTATAATATAATGCATTATAAACATGTTCTATAATATAATGCATTATAAACATGTTCTATAATATAATGCATTATAAACATGTTCTATAATATAATGCATTATAAACATGTTCTATAATATAATGCATTACAAACATGTTCTATAATATAATGCATTATAAACATGTTCTATAATATAATGCATTACAACCATGTTCTATAATATAATGCATTATAAACATGTTCTATAATATAATGCATTACAACCATGTTCTATAATATAATGCATTATAAACATGTTCTATAATATAATGCATTATAAACATGTTCTATAATATAATGCATTATAAACATGTTCTATAATATAATGCATTATAAACATGTTCTATAGTATAATGCATTATAAACATGTTCTATAATATAATGCATTATAAACATGTTCTATAATATAATGCATTACAACCATGTTCTATAATATAATGCATTACAACCATGTTCTATAATATAATGCATTATAAACATGTTCTATAATATAATGCATTATAAACATGTTCTATAATATAATGCATTACAACCATGTTCTATAATATAATGCATTACAACCATGTTCTATAATATAATGAATTATAAACATGTTCTATAATATAATGCATTATAAACATGTTCTATAATATAATGCATTATAAACATGTTCTATAATATAATGCATTACAACCATGTTCTATAATATAATGCATTATAAACATGTTCTATAATATAATGCATTACAACCATGTTCTATAATATAATGCATTATAAACATGTTCTATAATATAATGCATTATAAACATGTTCTATAATATAATGCATTATAAACATGTTCTATAATATAATGGATTATAAACATGTTCTATAATATAATGCATTATAAACATGTTCTATAATATAATGCATTACAACCATGTTCTATAATATAATGCATTATAAACATGTTCTATAATATAATGCATTACAACCATGTTCTATAATATAATGCATTATAAACATGTTCTATAATATAATGCATTATAAACATGTTCTATAATATAATGCATTATAAACATGTTCTATAATATAATGCATTACAACCATGTTCTATAATATAATGCATTATAAACATGTTCTATAATATAATGCATTATAAACATGTTCTATAATATAATGCATTATAAACATGTTCTATAATATAATGCATTATAAACATGTTCTATAATATAATGCATTATAAACATGTTCTATAATATAATGCATTATAAACATGTTCTATAATATAATGCATTATAAACATATTTTATAATATAATGCATTACAACCATGTTCTATAATATAATGCATTACAAACATGTTCTATAATATAATGCATTATAAACACGTTCTATAATATAATGCATTACAAACATGTTCTATAATATAATGCATTACAAACATGTTCTATAATATAATGCATTATAAACATGTTCTATAGTATAATGCATTATAAACATCTTCTATAATATAATGCATTATAAACATCTTCTATAATATAATGCATTACAACCATGTTCTATAATATAATGCATTATAAAAATGTTCTATAATATAATGCATTATAAACATGTTCTATAATATAATGCATTACAACCATGTTCTATAATATAATGCATTACAAACATGTTCTATAATATAATGCATTATAAACACGTTCTATAATATAATGCATTACAAACATGTTCTATAATATAATGCATTACAAACATGTTCTATAATATAATGCATTATAAACATGTTCTATAGTATAATGCATTATAAACATCTTCTATAATATAATGCATTATAAACATCTTCTATAATATAATGCATTACAACCATGTTCTATAATATAATGCATTACAAAAATGTTCTATAATATAATGCATTACAAACATGTTCTATAATGTAATGCATTACAACCATGTTCTATAATATAATGCATTATAAACATGTTCTATAATATAATGCATTATAAACATGTTCTATAATATAATGCATTATAAACATGTTCTATAATGTAATGCATTACAACCATGTCCTATTATAATCATGCGCTGTATGTTATAAGGCATTATAACCATGTCCTCTACTGACCGTGCCATTCGTCTGTCCAGGCCACAGCCTGTCTGTGCCCCACCAGTAGGATGTCCTGGATGTTCTGTCAGATCATACACATCAGAGAAAATACATTTCTTACGTCAAAGAAACACATCCAAAGGCTTTCAGCAGGTGCTGCTGGAGATCAGTGTATATGTTGAGCAAAAAGAAAAGATTCCCCAAACGCAATCTATGCTGTCAAATGTGTTTCCTTAAACAACATTTTGTCCCTTAGGTCTTTATCAAGTTCTCAACCTGATGCATGATGGTAAATGTAGTTTCCTCTCACCTTGTGTATGAAGTCCTCAGTCTTGCCCTGGAAGCCGTAGACTTCGAAACTGCACTGCACCCTCTTATAGGAGCACATGATGGGGGTGCTGTCCTTACGCCACCCCTCCACCAGGGGGCCTCGGCCCATCTTCTCAGACACCCAGCGACTCAGGTCCTACACAGACAAAGTACACATTACCTGCTAACAGCTAAATCGATGGCCGGTGTGTAGGGGGGAGGGCGAGTGTGTGGGTGTGGGTGTGGGAGTGTGTGTGCGTGTGTGCAGGCCTGTGTGAGCAGGCTGTTGCTCAATGCCTCACATATAATCTATGAATGATTCAACATGATAGGCATCTGTGGCCCAAGATGCATAGATTGTACAAGTGTCTGTGTATTTATGTTCGCGTTTATCCCTCTGTCTCTGCGTGAGATAGTGAGTGTGTGTGTGTGTTTTCAGCTATCTGTCTTGCTGATTGACCTTTGTTTCTGAAGTTACTGGAACTGCGGAAGTCAGGAGGAGGAAATGTGTGTGTACACACTAGTACCTCTGTCTCCTTGTAGTGTTTGTCAGGGATGGGGTCAATGAGGATATCCAGGTGGCTCACGCTCTCTGCAGGGGTGGGCCTGTCTCCAAATACCTGCAACCAAGCAGAGGGGGAGGTCACTCAGAAATAAACTGACACACACACACTGGAGCCAGGGACTAGTAGATGAGGAAATAGACTGACACACACACTGGAGCCAGGGACTAGTAGATGAGGAAATAGACTGACACACACACACTGGAGCCAGGGACTAGTAGATGAGGAAATAGACTGACACACACACACTGGAGCCAGGGACTAGTAGATGAGGAAATAGACTGACACACACACTGGAGCCAGGGACTAGTAGATGAGGAAATAGACTGATACACACACACTGGAGCCAGGGACTAGTAGATGAGGAAATAGACTGACACACACACTGGAGCCAGGGACTAGTAGATGAGGAAATAGACTGACACACACACACTGGAGCCAGGGACTAGTAGATGAGGAAATAGACTGACACACACACACTGGAGCCAGGGACTAGTAGATGAGGAAATAGACTGACACACACACTGGAGCCAGGGACTAGTAGATGAGGAAATAGACTGACACACACACACTGGAGCCAGGGACTAGTAGATGAGGAAATAGACTGACTCACACACACTGGAGCCAGGGACTAGTAGATGAGGAAATAGACTGACACACACACACTGGAGCCAGGGACTAGTAGATGAGGAAATAGACTGACACACACACTGGAGCCAGGGACTAGTAGATGAGGAAATAGACTGACACACACACACTGGAGCCAGGGTCTAGTAGATGAGGAAATAGACTGACACACACACACACTGGAGCCAGGGACTAGTAGATGAGGAAATAGACTGACACACACACACTGGAGCCAGGGTCTAGTAGATGAGGAAATAGACTGACACACACACACTGGAGCCAGGGTCTAGTAGATGAGGAAATAGACTGATACACACACACTGGAGCCAGGGTCTAGTAGATGAGGAAATAGACTGACACACACACACACTGGAGCCAGGGACTAGTAGATGAGGAAATAGACGTAATAGTGAGGTCACACAACGTATCACCCATCATAATACTCCACCCTCAGGCTTTGAGCAAATCATTACATTACAGCAAAACACCACACACAGACAGACAGAGAGAGAGACAGAGAGAGGGGGTAAGGGATATCGAGAGAGGGAGCACACTAAATCACAGAGAAAGAGAGAGACAAGCAGAGAGGGAGCAGGCGAGGATGGACAAGCGGGAGTGAAAGAGGAGAGAGAGAACGAGACACTTATCAAAGAAAGAGAGATAAAAGTCACAGTTCTTTCTGTTCTGTCCCCTTGTCTTGACAGAAAGCGAAAGAGAGAGTAATGTCTCTTTTGAAGATGTTCATTCCTCTGCTGGTATTTAACAAAGAGCAGAGCAGGGAGACAAACCCACAGCCAGATAATCAGCTGTGTTTCAGATCCTATTATGCCGTGTCTCTTGTGTTTAAGAAGCTGTCCTCTCGTATAAAGTATGTGTTGTCCGTCTGTCTGTCTGTTGACACTTGTCATAGTTCCCATTTTTCCATGTCAAAAGCATTGTTTTACCTCATCCTTTAAACCTGCTGATATTCCTCTGTTTTGGTTGTGCTTTTGTGCTCTTTAGATGTCCTCTATGTTGTTGTGTGTTGTAATAGAGGTGCATGTATGGGTGTGGCATGTGTGGGAGCATGTGTGCATTAATGTGTGTGTGTGTGTGTGTGTGTGTGTGTGTGTGTGTGTGTGTGTGTGTGTGTGTGTGTGTGTGTGTGTGTGTGTGTGTGTGTGTGTGTGTGTGTGTGTGTGTGTGTGTGTGTGTGTGTGTGTGTGTGTGTGTGTGCGCACGCGTGTGTTTCTGCTAAAATGAACACATGTAACCTGTAGCTGGGAGAAGGTTGAAACAAGCTTCGCCACATTTCTGGATACACACACTAACAGCCAACAGCCAGATGAGTTCAGTCTTGTTCCCTGGATTCTATCCCAAAATGACAGGGGCACGCTGTAGGGACAAACCAGCTCAGAATTGTGTTTGTGTGTCAGAATTCCGTGACAAGGCCAGAAAAGGTGGTGAAACAAGCCTGTAATACAAGCATGTACTCTTCTTTCTCCCTCTCACACAAACACAGTGGATGGAAGGCTAATAGATCTGCCGCTATTGCATTCTGGGCTTTGCTTGTTTTCCTTAAAATGGCCACATCAATTTGATGAGCATTCTCACTACACTGCAGAGAAGATTGCAATTTCTCTCCCTCCCTCTCTCCCTCTCCCACCCTTCCTTCAGTCTCTCACCCCCCTTCCCTCTCTCCCTCTCCCACCCTTCCTTCAGTCTCTCACCCCCCCTCTCTCTCTCCCTCTCCCACCCTTCCTTCAGTCTCTCACCCCCCCTCTCTCTCTCCCTCTCCCACCCTTCCTTCAGTCTCTCACCCCCCCTTCTCTCTCTCCCTCTCCCACCCTTCCTTCAGTCTCTCACCCCCCCTTCTCTCTCTCCCTCTCCCACCCTTCCTTCAGTCTCTCACCCCCCTTCTCTCTCCCTCTCCCACCCTTCCTTCAGTCTCTCACCCCCCCTTCTCTCTCCCTCTCCCTCTCTTCCTTCAGTCTCTCACCCCCTTCTCTCTCTCCCTCTCCCACCCTTCCTTCAGTCTCTCACCTCCCCTTCTCTCTCTCCCTCCTACCCTTCCTTCAGTCTCTCACCCCCCCTCCCTCTCTTCCTCTCCCACCCTTCCTTCAGTCTCTCACCCCCCTTCTCTCTCTCCCTCCCACCCTTCCTTCAGTCTCTCACCTCCCCTTCTCTCTCTCCCTCCCACCCTTCCTTCAGTCTCTCACCCCCGCTTCTCTCTCTCCTTCAGTCATACTCACATTATTGTTGTCACCATTGTTGTTCTCAAACCTGGTCTCAATACGGATGCTGAACTTGGGAAGGAAGGAGACCTACAGTAGATGACGGATGGATGTGAATGGAGAGGAGGAGAAGGATGGAGAGACGGAGGGAGAGAGGGAAAAAAGGAGGGAGGGGGAGAGGGAGAAAAGGAGGGAGGGGGAGAGAAGGAGGGAGGGAGGGGAGAGAAGGAAGGAGGGCAGAGAGAAGGAAGGAGGGCAGAGAGAGGAGTAAACAGATGAGGTTATGTACACAGACATTTGGAGAGGGATGAGCTCTACTGCATGCCTTATGCAAATGATGTGTGAATACTCACTGAGTACTCTGAAGCACACACCGCAGAAGTTCCATACGGATAGGAGAGGAACATCATTAGTGACACACCACACACACACACAACGAAAGATGTTTAAAGTAAATCGGGTCAAGATAAGCAGATTGTTTCCTTGTCTACACTTAGATTTAAACACAGTCACTTCCTATGTTCTATGTTGACCCTATAGGAAGAACAGGTTGGTAGCAGGTGAAACGGCTGTGTATGTGGTGGATAGAATAGTGTTGTCAGACCTGTGATGGTGTAAGGGTAGAAGTTCCAGGCCTTCTCTGTCACATAGAAGACCCTGGGGACAAACACACTCACCCAGGATGGCAGTTTACTGTCAGAGAGAGAGAGAGACAGACAGAGGGGAGGAATGTACTGTTATCGTCGCTGAGGTAGATGTATGTGTGCGGTATGATCTAGGGCTAGGCCATAGGGGTGGGTGTGGGATAGTAGATGTGTGTGTGTGTGGGCGCGCGTGCGTACTGGAATCATTTCTTGGTTGAGCAGTGCTAGGAGTGTGCGAGGTACAGTGTGTGAGGTACAGTGGGTGTGTGTGTGTGTATGTGAGGTACAGCTGCACCATCGAGAGCATCCTGACCAGTTGCATCACCGCCTGGTATGGCAACTTCTCGGCATCTGACCATAAGGCGCTACAGAGGGTAGTGCTCTTTGTTGAACTGCACTGTTGGTTAAGGGTTTGTAAGTAAGCATTTCACTGTAAGGTCCTGTTGTATTCGGCGCATGTGACAAAGTTTGATTTGAGGCACAGTGTTAATGTGGGTGTGTTACCTATTGAGGTAGATGCGTTTCTCAGTGAGCTGTCCCAGGCCGTGTTGGGGATGTGTGTCTGGTTGGTTCCTCACCACCTCCACTCCCTCCCCTCCTCCGCTCTGCTCATTACTGTGTTTACTGATCATGTACAGCTGCCCAATCTTATACTGGGGGGGGGGGGGGGGGGGGGGGGGGGGAAGAGGGAAAGAGGGGGGAAAGAGTCAATTCACACAGTCCTGTCTCAATACCACATCCTTCTTCCTTCTTCCAATTAATGTAGATCGTACACATTAAATATTTACTTACACAGCAGTCAGTTAATTCATCATAAAACCAGATGCTTTATGGACTGCTCACGGTGAGCTTTTCCTGGGAACATATCTAAGGTCAGCTCACCCTCCTCCAAACAACTAACCTTATCCATTAGGAACAACTAACCTTATCCATTAGGAACAACTAACCTTATCCATTAGGAACAACTAACCTTATCCATTAGGAACAACTAACCTTATCCATTAGGAACAACTAACCTTATCCATTAGGAACAACTAACCTTATCCATTAGAAACCCCTAACCTTATCCATTAGGAACAACTAACCTTATCCATTAGGAACAACTAACCTTATCCATTAGGAACAACTAACCTTATCCATTAGAAACCCCTAACCTTATCCATTAGGAACAACTAACCTTATCCATTAGGAACAACTAACCTTATCCATTAGGAACAACTAACCTTATCCATTAGGAACAACTAACCTTATCCATTAGGAACAACTAACCTTATCCATTAGGAACAACTAACCTTATCCATTAGGAAAACAAGGAACAACTAACCTTATCCATTAGGAAAACAAGGAACCCCTAACCTTATCCATTAGGAAAACAAGGAACCCCTAACCTTATCCATTAGGAAAACCAGGAACAACTGACCTTAGATCAGTGAAAAGGCTGACTTCTTCCTGTGTGTGCCCTGACCATCAGCTTGATGTGGAAACGTCAGTCACCTGTATACTGAATGGATTAAAGCTAAAATAAATACATTTCTGACTTTTTTGTTGAGAGCTGCCTCAAATGTTCTGCCTCAAATGTGTCATTTTGGAAGTTTTTCTTTGGTATGCCCTTTATTTGGGCTCCTGAGTGGCACAGCGGTCTAGGGCACTGCATCTGAGTGCAAGAGGCGACACTGCAGTCCCTGGTTCGAATCCAGGCTACATTACTGTACATCCGGCCATGATTGGGAGTCCCATAGGGCGGCGCACAATTGGCCCAGCGTCATCCAGGGTTTTTCCGGGGTAGGCCATCATTGTAAATAAGAATTTCTTCTTAACTGACTTGCCTAGTTAAATAAAGGTTAAATGTAAATCTAAAAATGTATTTAAAATAATTTTGCAATTGTTGTCGAGCACCCCTCCTTTCCTTTGTTTGTTGAAGCATAGAACCCCACCTGAACTCTGACCTTAGACCAGTAGAATCTAGCTGTTACTTGCCCAAGTCCTTAAGGCAGTGATAAGACTTGGGTTGGGAAACCCAGAACCAGTCATTGACAGTGTTTACCTAGTTCTGTCCTAATGAGAGATGTTAAGATCACTGAATGTCTACCTATGTCTCTGTTCTGGCCATTCTCTATGTGAATGGATATCTATGTCTCTGTTCTGGCCATTCTCTATGTGAATGGATATCTATGTCTCTGGTCTGGCCACTCTCTACATGAATGGATATCTATGTCTCTGGTCTGGCCACTCTCTACATGAATGGATATCTATGTCTCTGGTCTGGCCACTCTCTACATGAATGGATATCTATGTCTCTGGTCCGGCCACTCTCTACATGAATGGATATCTATGTCTCTGGTCTGGCCACTCTCTACATGAATGGATATCTATGTCTCTGGTCTGGCCACTCTCTACATGAATGGATATCTATGTCTCTGGTCTGGCCACTCTCTACGTGAATGGATATCTATGTCTCTGGTCTGGCCACTCTCTATGTGAATGGATATCTATGTCTCTGGTCTGGCCACTCTCTATGTGAATGGATATCTATGTCTCTGGTCTGGCCACTCTCTATGTGAATGGATATCTATGTCTCTGGTCTGGCCACTCTCTATGTGAATGGATATCTATGTCTCTGGTCTGGCCACTCTCTATGTGAATGGATATCTATGTCTCTGGTCTTGCCACTCTCTACATGAATGGATATCTATGTCTCTGGTCTGGCCACTCTCTACATGAATGGATATCTATGTCTCTGTTCTGGCCACTCTCTACATGAATGGATATCTATGTCTCTGTTCTGGCCACTCTCTACATGAATGGATATCTATGTCTCTGGTCTGGCCACTCTCTATGTGAAGGGATATCTATGTCTCTGGTCTGGCCATTCTCTATGTGAATGGATATCTATGTCTCTGGTCTGGCCACTCTCTATGTGAATGGATATCTATGTCTCTGGTCTGGCCATTCTCTATGTGAATGGATATCTATGTCTCTGGTCTGGCCACTCTCTATGTGAATGGATATATATGTCTCTGGTCTGGCCATTCTCTATGTGAATGGATATCTATGTCTCTGGTCTGGCCACTCTCTATGTGAATGGATATCTATGTCTCTGGTCTGGCCACTCTCTATGTGAATGGATATCTATGTCTCTGGTCTGGCCACTCTCTACATGAATGGATATCTATGTCTCTGGTCTGGCCACTCTCTACATGAATGGATATCTATGTCTCTGGTCTGGCCATTCTCTATGTGAATGGATATCTATGTCTCTGGTCTGGCCACTCTCTACATGAATGGATATCTATGTCTCTGGTCTGGCCACTCTCTATGTGAATGGATATCTATGTCTCTGGTCTGGCCATTCTCTACATGAATGGATATCTATGTCTCTGGTCTGGCCATTCTCTACATGAATGGATATCTATGTCTCTGGTCTGGCCACTCTCTACATGAATGGATATCTATGTCTCTGGTCTGGCCATTCTCTACATGAATGGATATCTATGTCTCTGGTCTGGCCACTCTCTACATGAATGGATATCTATGTCTCTGGTCTGGCCACTCTCTACATGAATGGATATCTATGTCTCTGGTCTGGCCACTCTCTACATGAATGGATATCTAGTCTCTGGTCTGGCCACTCTCTACATGAATGGATATCTATGTCTCTGGTCTGGCCACTCTCTATGTGAATGGATATCTATGTCTCTGGTCTGGCCACTCTCTATGTGAATGGATATCTATGTCTCTGGTCTGGCCACTCTCTATGTGAATGGATATCTATGTCTCTGGTCTGGCCACTCTCTATGTGAATGGATATCTATGTCTCTGGTCTTGCCACTTCTTACATGAATGGATACTATGTCTCTGGTCTGGCCACTCTCTACATGAATGGATATCTATGTCTCTGTTCTGGCCACTCTCTACATGAATGGATATCTATGTCTCTGTTCTGGGCACTCTCTAATGACTGGATATCTTGTCTCTGGTATGGCACCTCTACGAATGGATATCTATGTCTCTGGTCTGGCCACTCTCTATGTGAATGGATATCTATGTCTATGGTCTGGCCACTCTCTACATGAATGGATATCTATGTCTTGGTCTGGCCATTCTCTACATGAATGGATATCTATGTCTCTGGTCTTGGCCACTCTCTACATGAATGGATATCTATGTCTCTGGTCTCGCCATTCTCTACATGAATGGATATCTAGTCTTGTTGGCTCTCTATGTGAAGGATATCATGTCTCTGGTTGGCCACTCTCTATGTGAATGGATATCTATGTCTTGGTCTGACCATCTCTGGAATGTATCATGTCTCTGGTCGGCCACTCTCTATGTGAATGGATATCTATGTCTCTGGTCTGGCCACTCTCTACATGAATGGATACTATGTCTATGGTCTGGCATCTCTATGTGAATGGATATCTATGTCTCTGGCTCGGCCACTCTCTACATGAATGGATATCTATGTCTCTGGTCTGGCCACTCTCTATGTGAATGGATATCTATGTCTATGGTCTGGCCACTCTCTACATGAATGGATATCTATGTCTCTGGTCTGGCCATTCTCTACATGAATGGATATCTCTATGTCTCTGGTCTGGCCACCTCTACATGAATGGATATTATGTCTTCTGTCTGGCCTTCTCTACATGAATGATAATGTCTCTGGTCTGGCACTCTATGTGAATGGATATCTATGTCTCTGGTCTGGCCACTATGTGAATGGATATCTATGTCTTCTGTCTGGCCACTATGTGAATGGATATCTATGTCTCTGGTCTGGCCATCTATGTGAATGGATATTATGTCTCTGGTCTGGCCTCTATGTGAATGGATATCTATGTCTCTGGTCTGGCCTCTATGTGAATGGATATCTATGTCTCTGGTCTGGCCACTATGTGAATGGATATCTATGTCTCTGGTCTGGCCACTATGTGAATGGATATCTATGTCTCTGGTCTGGCCACTATGTGAATGGATATCTATGTCTCTGGTCTGGCCACTATGTGAATGGATATCTATGTCTCTGGTCTGGCCACTATGTGAATGGATATCTCATGTCTCTGGGCTGGCCTCTATGTGAATGGATATCTATGTCTTGGTTGGCCACTATGTGAATGGAATCTATGTCTCTCTGGCATATGTGAATGGATATCTAGGTTCTGGTCTGGCCTATGTGAATGTGTCACCCACCCTTTGACTAACAACACAAACCCACACAGCGTTATGTTTCTCTTTGACTTCAGATCCCTGTGACAGTTTTGTGGTTAATGTGTTGTACTGATGATGACTGAAACATACAGTGTAGTGAGACAGCAACTATATTATGTGAATATGAGCCCCACCCTTTGACTAAAAACGAAACACACACATATACCTGTCTTAATTTGTCCCCCAGCTTTTGACTAAATACGAAACTAACACATACCGGTATTAATTTGTCCCCCACCTTTTGACTAAAAACGAAACACACTGTGTCTTAATCCGCCAACCTACTAGTACAACCAGCTACACTCCCCTCAGAATTAGAAGTGTGTGTGTGTGTGTGTGTGTGTGTGTGTGTGTGTGTGTGTGTGTGTGTGTGCAGACATTGCATAAACAGTGCTGTGGTTTGAATGTGGAACTATAAGCTGATCCCACTAAAGCTGCATAGGAATCTTAATGCGCTTCCCCATCAGACCGCGAGAGTCAGAGTTCCACACGTGGAATGGATCTCACCTTAGGATTTGGTTCTGTGTGATTTTACAGAGACTATTTTCAGATAGATACACACAAGACACTGATCCAGGTTTTTTTCTGCAAAGAAAATTCTTGGGCGGACCTCCTAAGTGTTTTTTCGGGCTGCATATGTCCCAAAAATATATAATAATAAAATAAAGAAATAAAATAATAATAAGGATGGAAAGACGTTGTCAGTGTAAACATAAACGACTCAAACCAGATATAAAGTATGTAGAAAAGATAACGGACCTATATATTTTTTATACGATCATCTTTGGGGACCAACAGTCACCAAAATAAAAGATAGAAAGTCCGGGATAATCTAAACTTCCAAAAATTATACATTCAGGAGTGTTTTTGTCATGGCACGGGGCCTCCATTGACTTTGTTATAATTTGAGAGTCACTCACATAGCATAAGCCATGGCAACATGTTTAGAATGGCAGGAAATTATCTTTAAAAATGCACATTTTTCTCTCAGCCTCATGGCAGAATTGCAGGAAATTTACTTTAAAATGGCGGCCAACAGGAAGGCCTCAAACAATTTTGGTCGGCCACCGCACCATTGGCCAGGCCCACCACCTAAGCCCCATTTTGATCCATAAAAACCCTGTGATCCTTCTAGCTAAAGCTTCTACAAACACTAAAACATTAGTAATCTTAAAGTTCACTCTAAAGTTTGTCACGTTTCCAGAGCACAGAAGTGGTCTAACAACCGACCAAAGTTGGTTTTAGAGTGAAGCATCAAGGGAAGTTTCCGTCACGGCATGTTGTAATAATAACCAACTACATCTGTTCCAGACAGATAGCTCAGACTTAAACACTATGACAGGGAGAACTGCTTTGTTCTGGTGGTTGGAGGGAATGAGGACCTTCCCTGAGGGCACTCTAGAGCACCTTCCCCTTAAACCCTTTTCCACCCACCACTTCTTACTCCCTGGCGGAATCTGCCTTTGTTTTTAACTTCCAGGCCAAATGCCTTCGTTGACGTTTGCAAGCCTCAACCAGTCCAACTTGTTTGTGTGGTAAAAAAATAAAAAAATAAAGCGAGAGAGAGAGCGAGAGAAACAGCTGAGGTTAGGTACATGCAGAACCATACAGAGTGCCAGCCACATGAACAACACTACTCAACTACAGGATGCCTGTGCGTAATGTTGTTATAGATGTAGGATCTTAATTTGAGCCAGTTTGCTACAGCAGGAAATCTGAATTATTATATGGATTATAATGAATGAACATTTTTGTCGGGGGTGATACATTTATCGTAAATTAAACCCTTAAATCCACGACAAGCTGTCCTGCAACAGGGTGATCATATG
This sequence comes from Salvelinus namaycush, assembly GCF_016432855.1. Taxonomy (NCBI): domain Eukaryota; kingdom Metazoa; phylum Chordata; class Actinopteri; order Salmoniformes; family Salmonidae; genus Salvelinus; species Salvelinus namaycush. The sequence continues at coordinate 69,561 of NW_024061691.1, read as the reverse complement.
AAGATTCTACATCTGTATTCTAGCAACTTTAACATTTTCAAGATCACATTAAAAGCTGTCACCTTATATTTACAACAGTGGTCTACAGAATACACACATTCAATCACACAAGCACACAGAGACCCCCCCCCCCCCAGCCACAAACACACAGACCCCCGACACACACACATACGTGTTCACAGACAAACACACTCATCCAGTGTACACACACACACACATGTTCACAGACAAACACACTCATCCAGTGTACACACACACATACGTGTTCACAGACAAACACACTCATCCAGTGTACACACACACATACGTGTTCACAGACAAACACACTCATCCAGTGTACACACACTTACCTCTTCCACAGTTAGTGGCATGCATATTCTATACTCCTTCATCAACATGGTTCAATCGTGTAGTGAACGTCTGTCTGTCTTTGCTTGTCCTAACTCTCTTGTTGCATAGTAAGCGTGCTTTAAGGAACTACAGTGCACAGCACCTACTTCGGACTGCAGTGACCTCCTTTCTCTCTCTCTCACCCTTTATTTTGCTGATGTCAGTGCTTCATTGAAGTCCAGTCCACTCTGTCAATGTGTATCTATTTGTTTTTCTACACTTTCTCTCTTTTTTTCCCCTCTCTCCTTTTTGTTTATCTCCCGATTAATATCCCCACTCCCTCGGTCAACATTCAACTGTTGTCCTTTCCTTTCTCTCTACCCCTGGTTCCCCCTCTCCCTATTTCCCTCCCTCTCTCTACCCCTGGTTCCCCCTCTCCCTATTTCCCTCCCTCTCTCTACCCCTGGTTCCCCCTCTCCCTATCCCTCCCTCTCTCTACCCTGGTTTTCCCCTCTCCCTATTTCCCTCCCTCTCTCTACCCCTGGTTCCCCTCTCCCTATTTCCCTCCCTCTCTCTACCCCTGGTTCCCCCTCTCCCTATTTCCCTCCCTCTCTACCCTGTTCCCCCTCTCCATATTCCCTCCCTCTCTTACCCCTGGTTTTCCCTCTCGCCTATTTCCCTCCCTCTCTCTACCCCTGGTTCCCCCTCTCCCTATTTCCCTCCCTCTCTCACCTGGTTCCCCCTCTCCCTATTTCCCTCCCTCTCTCTACCCCTGTTTTCCCCTCGCCTATTTCCTCCCTCTCTCTACCCCTGGTTCCCCCTCTCCCTATTTCCCTCCCTCTCTCTACCCCTGGTTCCCCCTCTCCCTATTTCCCTCCCTCTCTCTACCCCTGGTTTTCCCCTCTGCCTATTTCCCTCCCTCTCTCTACCCCTGGTTCCCCCTCTCCCTATTTCCCTCCCTCTCTCTACCCCTGGTTTTCCCCTCTGCCTATTTCCCTCCCTCTCTCTACCCCTGGTTCCCCCTCTCCCTATTCCCTCCCTCTCTCTAGCCCTGGTTTTCCCCTCTCCCTATCCCTCCCTCTCTCTAACCTGGTTCCCCCTCTCCCTATTTCCCTCCCTCTCTCTACCCCTGGTTTTCCCCTCTGCCTATTCCTCCCTCTCTCTACCCCTGGTTCCCCCTCTCCCTATTTCCTCCCTCTCTCTACCCCTGGTTTCCCCTCTCCTATTTCCCTCCTCTCTCTACCCCTGGTTTTCCCTCTCGCCTATTTTCCCTCCCTCTCTCTACCCCTGGTTCCCCCTCTCCCTATTTCCCTCCCTCTCTCTACCCTGGTTTTTCCCTCTGCCATTTCCCTCCCTCTCTCTACCCCTGGTTCCCCTCTCCCTATTTCCCTCCTCTCCTACCCCTGGTTTTCCCCTCTCCCTATTTCCCTCCCTCTCTCTACCCCTGTTCCCCCTCCCTATTTCCCTCCCTCTCTCTACCCCTGGTTTTCCCCTTGTATTTCCCCCTCTCTCTACCCCTGGTTCCCCTCTCCCTATTTCCCTCCCTCTCTCTACCCCTGGTTTTCCCCTCTCCCTATTTTCCTCCCTCTCTCTACCCCTGGTTCCCCCTCTCCCTATTTCCCTCCCTCTCTCTACCCCTGGTTTCCCCCTCTGCCTCTCTCTCTTTCTCCGTTGCCCTTAATGTTTACTCTTTCTTTGTTCTCCACTTTTCTTTTCTTTTGTCCAGTGAGCAACAGGTAATTAACTTGTGAAGTAAGACTGAAACCTTCTCAACTCCATAATCCACGCTATCGTACCTGTCCTGCTATTCTCTCTCTCTCTCTCCTCGGTCTCTCTCTCTTACTTTTGTTCTCTGGACTGCTCTCACGTGTAACCTTGCTCTCTGCTCGCCACTCCTCCCTCTCCCCTTCGCCGCCCTCCCCTGCTTTCAGTTCCTCACAAATTCCTTCACTCCCGCCTTCTCTTTCTTCTCTCCCTCCCCATCTCTCCCTCCCCATCTTCTCACGCCCACCTTACTTTCCCTACGTACCGGTTTCTGCTCTCTCTCACACACAGCCAAAGTTGACAGCTCTCAGCTGATATGAATGGCTAGCACTGAGCAGTAGTCAAGTGGTGGGTTGGATTAAATATTAGCAGAGAGCCATGAGTGCTTCTATTGAGTTTGAGTTTATTGTATTTTTACAGGGACAGTGCACATTAATCAACGTTTCAGTAAAAGTGCCGGTTTTAGCCAGCCGGCTAATTTTCAACCGCAGTCCCTGGGCAGGTTATTAAGCACAGCCCCAGCGTTTATATTGTATTACCATGACCTTAAACTGAGTTTAATTGAATCCATGTTTAGTCAATGAGTACAGAGATGTGAGCAGTCATAATGTGATCTATTGCCTGTGTGTGTCCTTGAGTACTGGGTTTGTTTCCTGGAAGAGACAAGTGAACAGCACTGGTGGTGGTCATGATGAATGCCAAGCTTGAGTTGTATTGTTGCCCACTATCAAATGTGACAAAGAGGAACGTTTATATGGGTCATAACACAGGGGCGAAGCTATACTGCATGTGTCAAACTCATTCTACGGTGGGCCAAGGGTCTGCAGGTTTCACTCCTCTTTGTACTTGATGAATTAAGGCACTGATTAGTAAGGAACTTACCCACACGTGGTGTTAGGTCTTAGTTGATAAAACTAAAACCTGCAAACACTCAGCCTCCATGGAATGAGTTTGACACCCCTGTTATACTGGGTCTGAGCTATAGAATAAGCCTCTCAAACTCAACTCTGGACCTCGAAGCCAGTGCCATTGCTTTTTTTTGTATTGTTCCCCTCTAATGAGGGACTGATTTAGACCTGGGACACCAAGTGTGTCTAATTAATTATCAGGTAGAAACCAGCAGGCTCCGGACTTCGTTGGGTAAGAGTTGAATATCCCTTCCCTAAGCTCTCTGTAGAGCAGGGCTCTCCAGCCCTGTTCCTGGACAGCTACCGTCCTGTAGATATTCACACCAACCCCAATATAGCGCACCTGATTCTAATAATTAGCTGGTTAATGAGCTGAATCAGGTTAGTTACAACTGGGGTTGAATCGAAAACCTACAAGAGGGTAGCTCTCCAGGAACAGGTTTGTAGGGTTTTTGATCCTTTTTGAATAGTTTTATCCAAGTCCCACATTGACCCTTAACCCTTATCCATGAGTACTCTATAGATCTGAAATTATTGGATAAGCAGTGTGGTAATAGCTTCACCGTGTCCTCTCACTGGATTGGGTTTTCTCCATCTTGCTTATACCAGATCAAAGTTTATTTATCTATCCCTTCCTTACAGATCTATACATATGAGCTCCTCCAGATAAGGCCAGAGCAGTGGCAACTTAAAATAGAGATCATTTAGAAAATGATGGCTGACTGAGGGAAAGGTTTACCGGTTGATTGATTCAGTTACTGATTTAATTATTAATTGGTCAGCAGGGATTTTTGCCTCCAAACTTTGTGTTCCAAAGATTTGAGACTGTTGGATGACTCGTGAGTTAATTCAATTATTGATCAATGATTGATTGATTCAGCCAATGTCACAATTACTGTTTCTGCATCCCAGTTCTCTCCAAACCTTCATCTCATCTCCTTTCCCTCATCTTTCACGGATAGGTGAAAAGACAGAGGGATTCACCAGATGACTGACACCTATCAAACCCTCTCAGATCAGTGAAGTTAAATGAAAAAAATGCTCTTCATGACTGTTTTGGCATAGCATTTAATCATTATTATTCCTGTCCTGTGTGTGTTTGTTCGTGTGTATCTTATTGTGTGTTTGTGTTGCAAGGTTATTATAGTTAACTGAAACAAAAATAAAAACGAATCATGAAAACTTTTGTAAACAGTAATAAAATAATTAACAAACCTGTTTAAAAAAGTAAAACTATAATGAAACCATTAACTTTCTCCAAAACTAAATAAAAAAACAGTTATGCTCAGTTTGTTTTTCTCAAAATGTTTGGCAAAAATCTAAAGAGGTTTTCAAGTTTTTTTCCTCCTAACGTGGTTTTCAAGTTTCTGAATCTGGTGGGTCACATTGAGATTGGGCGTGTAGGCTCAAAGTCAAGTTTCTGAATCTGGTGGGTCACATTGAGATTGGGCGTGTAGGCTCAAAGTCAAGTTTCTGAATCTGGTGGGTCACATTGAGATTGGGCGTGTAGGCTCAAAGTCAAGTTTCTGAATCTGGTGGGTCACATTGAGATTGGGCGTGTAGGCTCAAAGTCAAGTTTCTGAATCTGGTGGGTCACATTGAGATTGGGCGTGTAGGCTCAAAGTCAAGTTTCTGAATCTGGTGGGTCACATTGAGATTGGGCGTGTAGGCTCAAAGTCAGGTTTCTGAATCTGGTGGGCCACATTGAGATTGGGCGTGTAGGCTCAAAGTCAAGTTTCTGAATCTGGTGGGTCACATTGAGATTGGGCGTGTAGGCTCAAAGTCAAGTTTCTGAATCTGGTGGGTCACATTGAGATTGGGCGTGTAGGCTCAAAGTCAAGTTTCTGAATCTGGTGGGCCACATTGAGATTGGGCGTGTAGGCTCAAAGTCAAGTTTCTGAATCTGGTGGGTCACATTGAGATTGGGCGTGTAGGCTCAAAGTCAAGGAGTGAAGTTGGGCAAGGTGCAACTGTGCTAGCCAAAAATTGAACACTAATGTGGTTTTTCAACAGCAAGGCTCAGAGCAACACGGTTTTCCATTCTCTCTGTCTCCAACCCAAATATCACACACTCAACATGTATCATGTGTGCACATCGTACAATCCAGGCCCAATCCCAAAATGGACCCCTAAACCTTACTTTTGATGCAGGTTGACATGGGAGTGTCCCATCTTGTCCTGTCAAATGTTTAGATGCTCGTCTGTCTGTCCCCGCTCTGCGTGTGAGTAGCCATAGCAACTGCTCCGTTTGGCTGCTGCTCACGAGACAGTTGCCTGTACACAGCTGATAACAACCACTTTATGAGATGTGGCAATGAAGGCAGCCCTTGCACTTACTTACCCAGAATTGGATGAACTCATGGATATGGACATGTGTAACTGTGTACGTCTCCGAGCTCATCTGAGGTAAAGTAGGGAGTGGCTACAACTGGAGCGAGGCGCGAGAGTGAGCCAACAGAAGGGAGAGGGGGGAAATTAACATAAAATATATATATATTATTAAGTAAACTATATTAGGCCTACACAGTTGACTCCCATTCATGATAGAATTCCGCAAGACCCCCGGGAGTCCTGTTCCCATGTCAACCTCTAGTGGAGATCTGAGAGGATATGAATGGTATAAGCAACATGGTGAAATTTCCACATAGCCTATCAGAGGGCAAGGTGAATCTATTACCATATTGCTTACACCTGTCAAATCCTCTCCGATCTCTACTAGTGCACAGGGTGCTGGGAGAATCGCAGCAAAGTTAGTTCCTGTTTCAGTCATGTCAAGAATAATGATTGGTTGACAATAGAGGCTCCCACAATGCAAGCCATGGTTGCTGGAAGAAGTTGGTGAAGAGCAACTGCAGAAACTTTCCATTAACTGCAGTTAAAACTTCACAAGCTTTGATCACATGATTTTTGTAAAGTTCATGCGGTCAACATGTAGGCGCAAGTAGGAGAATGTTTATCTTCATAATGCAGCACACTTTTAAAGGTGAACAACAATGCAAGATGACATTGCCAACAGCAGCACAGCGAATATTGGGCGTGTTCGAGCGAATAGATTTTGTCTAGTCAAGATCAACGATGGTCACCGCCTTTCAAAGTGTGTTGCATTATCGGGCAAAACAATGTCCAACTTGCGCCTACATGTCGACTGCATGAACTTTACAAAGCCATGTGATCAAATGTCATGGAGTTTTTTATGAAGTCATCTTCAAGTCGCTACAGTTGTTTCTCACCAACTGCACCATGCAGCCAACTCCTGGCTAGTGGGAGACACTATTTGTCAACCAATCATTAGGGTGTTTTTGGTTGATCCACTTGAACGTGACCAAAGACATGACTGAAACCAGAACCAACTTTGCAGCGATTCTAAAGCTACAGGCAGAACAAAATGAAAGTGATATTTGAGACCTCTCTCTCACCAATTCATTGTACAAACATTATGTTTTCAGTTTGTGTTTGATATGGGATTTAGAAAAGTTTATTTTTACATTTATAAAGAAAAACTTTGATAAACAATAGTAGCTACAGTGCCTTCGGAAAGTATTCAGACCCCTTGACTTTTTACACATTTGTTATGTTACAGCCTTGTTCTAAAATTTAATAAATTGTTTTTTTTTCCCCTCATCAATGTACAAACAATCCCCATAATTACAAAGCAAAAAGTTTTTGGGACATTTTTGCTGTTACAAAACTGAAATGTCACATTTATATAAGTATTCAGACCCTTTAGTCAGTACTTTGTTGAAGCACCTTTGGCAGCGATGATAGCATCGAGTTTTCTTGGGTATGATGCTACAAGCTTGGCACACCTGTATTTGGGGAGTTTCTCCCATTCTTCTATGCAGCTCCTCTCAAGCTCTGTCAGGTTGGATGGGGATCGTTGCTGCGCAGCAATTTTCAGGTCTCTCCAGAGATGTTCGATCGGGTTCAAGTCTGGGCTCTGGCTGGGCCACTCAAGGACATTCAGAGACTTGTCACTCCTGCGTTGTCTTGGCTGTGCTCTTAGGGTCGTTGTCCTGTTGGAAGGTGAACCTTCACCCCCAGTTTGAGGTCCTGAGCACTCTGGAGCAGGCTTTGATCAAGGATCTCTCTGTACTTTGCTCCGTTCATCTTTGCCTCGATTCTGACCAGTCTCCCAGTCCCTGCCACTGAAAATCATCTCCAAAGCATGATGCTGCCACCACCATGCTTCACCGTAGGGATGGTGCAAAGTTTCCTCTAGGCGTGACGCTTGGCATTCAGGCCAAAGAGTTCAATCTTGGTTTCATCTGACCAGATAATCTTGTTTCTCATGGTCTGAGAGTCTATAAGTGCCTTTTGGCAAACTCCAAGTGGGTTGTCATGTGCCTTTTACTGAGGAGTGGCTTCCATCTGGCAACTCTCGAACAAAGGCCTTATTGGTGGAGTGCTGCAGAGATGGTTGTCCTTCTGAAAGGTTCTCCCATCTCCACAGAGGAACTCTAGAGCTCTGTCAGAGTGACCATCAGGTTCTTGGTCAACTCCCTGACCAAGGCCCTTCTACCCCGATTGCTCAGTTTGGCCGGGCAGCCAGCTCTAGGAAGGTGGTGGTTTGGTGGCTCCAAACTTCTTACATTTAAATATGATTAAGGCCACAGTGTTCTTGGGAACCTTCAATGCTGGAGAAATGTTTTGGCCCCCTTTCCCAGATCTGTGCCTCGACACAATCCTGTCTCGGAGCTCTACGGACAATTCCTTTGACCTAATGGCTTGCTTTTTGCACTGTCAACTGTGGGACCTTATATAGACAGGTGTGTGCCTTTCCAAATCATGTACAATCAATTGAATTTACCACAGATGGACTCCAATCAAGTTGTAGAAACATCTCAAGGATGATCAATGGAAACAGGATGCACCTGAGCTCAATTTCGAGTCTCATAGCAAAGGGTCTGAAAACTTATGTAAATAAGGTTTTTTATTTTTAATACATTTTGGGGAAAAAATTCAACCTGTTTGCGCTTTGTCATTATGGGGTTTTGTGTGTAGATTACTGAGGATTTGTTTTATGTAATCAATTTTAGAATAAGGATGTAATGTAACAAAATGTAGAAAAAGTCTAGGGGTCTGAATACTTTCCAAAGGCACTGTATGTTGACACTGCCATGTTGACCTGAGCCTTGCTGTTGAAAAACCACTACAGTGTCCGACTTTCGGCTGTCGCCGATGCACTTCAGTCAGCTTCGTTAGCCTTACTATTCGAACACACCCAATGAGATGAGCGTGATGCAAGACTGCTCTCACAGAGTCACACAGAGTATCTGCGCATGTGCACAGGTTGGCTTCATGCTGCTACATCTTGGTAGCTACAGGACCAAAACAGCGGAGAAGTTAAGCATTGCCCTTCAACGCACCTGGTTGTTGTGGAAATGACCCACTACTACTGTTTGCATTGTGCATCTACGTCAACTTGCTACCATGATTACGCATAGTCCTGAATTAATCGTGAATAATGATGAGTGAGAAAGTTACAGATGCACAAATATCATTCCCCCAAAACATGCTAACCTCTCACCATTACAATAACATAGGAGGCTAGCATTTTATATCATTCCCCCAAAACATGCTAACCTCTCACCATTACAATAACATAGGAGGTTAGCATTTTATATCATTCCCCCAAAACATGCTAACCTCTCACCATTACAATAACATAGGAGGTTAGCATTTTATATCATTCCCCCAAAACATGCTAACCTCTCACCATTACAATAACATAGGAGGTTAGCATTTTATATCATTCCCCCAAAACATGCTAACCTCTCACCATTACAATAACATAGGAGGTTAGCATTTTATATCATTCCCCCAAAACATGCTAACCTCTCACCATTACAATAACATAAGAGGTTAGCATTTTATATCATTCCCCCAAAACATGCTAACCTCTCACCATTACAATAACATAGGAGGTTAGCATTTTATATCATACCCCCAAGACATGCTAACCTCTCACCATTACAATAACATAGGAGGTTAGCATTTTATATCATTCCCCCAAAACATGCTAACCTCTCACCATTACAATAACATAGGAGGTTAGCATTTTATATCATTCCCCCAAAACATGCTAACCTCTCACCATTACAATAACATAGGAGGTTAGCATTTTTGGGGGGGTTATGATGTTTATGCCTCTGTAACTTTCTCCCTCATTATTCAAGACTAATTAAGAACTATCCATAATCATGGTAGCATCCACATTAATGTAGAAGTGTTTAGAAACATATTCTATTCTTATTTACAATACAAGTGACTCCAAAATTGACACAATACATTATTTACCATTAATTTCTATTGGGCACAAAATAATCTGAAACACAACCAAAACAAACAGTAAATGCATCCAACAAGTTTGTACAGTTACAAGTTGATGTAATCATTGCGTGCTAGGAATATGGGACCAAATACTAAACTTTTGACTACTTTAATACACATAAATTAATTTGTCCCAATACTTTTGTTCCCCTAAAATGGGAGGACTATGTACAAAACGGTTCACCCGATATGTATGAAAATACCCTCTAATTAAACCTGACAGTCTGCACTTTAGCCTCATAGTCTTTGTTTCATTTCAAATCCAAATTGACGGCATACAGAGCCAAAACAAGTGGAAGAGGTGTAGAGAGGAGTGAGCCGGATAGGAGCCATATTAAAATGAGAAGGCAGTTTTAGATCATTAAACAGTGGGAAGGATGCCAGCAGCATCATACCACCTCTTAATTAAATGTCATGTGCCAGGGTCACAGGTCAGGAAAGTGTCCACTCAGAGGAGGTAAATGATGGACCCGTCCTAGCCCAGTCTCTAGTTTTTACCATGTTTTGAAGCTATACCGTGTTTGTTTACAATGACATTGTTCACAAACAGTGGAGTAAAACAAGCTTATATTTTGGGTCCTGATGTGGTTACAGTTAAACTAAGCTCATGAGGCATTTCCAAGTAATATTCTTTAAAAATCAATAGCTATATATCATTAATTTACAAGTCCCAAAACGGATATAGCAATTGTAGATTTTTCCTTTAAGGTTTGGCTTGGGTTAGCATTTGTGTTAACAGGTTAAGTTTAGGGTGAAAGTTACAGTAAGATTATGATTCGCGTTTGAAAAGTGCATTTGTGTTTTGAAAGCACAGCACCCCCTTCGTCCTCTCTACCATGGCCAGATAGATAGTGTTGACCCTCCTCCTCCTCTTCCCTTCCCCATCTCCCCCCACCGCCCCACTGGACTCCTCTGATCTAACGTTCAGTCCAATCATCAGAAAAGCTGAAGGATTTGGGTCACACCTCCGTCTAGCTCGGAGAAAACACAGAAAGTAATAGTCAGGGATTATTTTAGACTTCAACTTTCTCCTCGATCAAGGATGTATTGTTCTCACACAGTCTCACAGCAGCACAACAGCTGTCAGAAGTCATTGCAATACATAAAGAGCTACATGGTTATTTAGCCTGCAACAAGGTGTATGTATGTCTCTGTGTGTCTGTCTATGAATAAAGCGGGGAGAGAGGCTCCTGTGGGTTGTGATGGGAGGGAGGTTTAGGCTGTGTAATCTGGTGTGTAGGGGAGGATCACAGACTGATGGGATGGTGAGACACTGAGCCATTGATTGGACCTGCTTTCTTATTGATATCACCAGAGGACTGCCGTCAGGGTTGTAGTGGCAGGAAGGAGGGAGAAGGGAGGGAGGGGGAGTGCATGTGTGTGGTTGCATGTGTGTGTCTTTGTGTGTGTGTTTGTTTAAAAAAAATAAAAAAATATTTAGGGGTGGATCAGCTTAATATTGCGGAAAGAATGTTGCTTCCATCAATCTAATTGTCTGCATAATTTCCAATCCCCCATATATGTTTTGGTAAATATATATATCCATATACATACACGCATGCATACATATACACATTTATATGTGTGTGTGTGTGTGTTTGTGTGAGTAGGGGGATGTGAATTCCCCAGTGAGCTGGATGAAACAGAGCGCTCACTTCTCCTTATGGAATCCTCATCCCCCGTTGTCAGGCAGTATTCCCTTGGGAGACACATTCTCCAGCGAGACATCGTTAGGCGCTCTGGATGGCGTTGCGGACCGTGCCGGCCACTGCAGAACGAACAAGACTATTAGACTCAAACTCAACATGATAGCTGTGATTTGGTCCAAGCAGAGACAGAACAGTCTTGATTGGTCCAAGCAGAGACAGAACAGTCTTGATTGGTCCAAGCAGAGACAGAACAGTCTTGATTGGTCCAAGCAGAGACAGAACAGTCTTGATTGGTCCAAGCAGAGACAGAACAGTCTTGATTGGTCCAAGCAGAGACATAACAGTCTTGATTGGTCCAAGCAGAGACAGAACAGTCTTAATTGGTCCAAGCAGAGTCAGAACAGTCTTGATTGGTTCAAGCAGAGACACAACAGTTTTGATTAGTTCCCAGGACACAGGCAGGAATAACGGAATCTTAAACACACACACGCACACAAGTTTGCAGGCATGCACTCAAACACAAACGTGCACAGATGCTACATAGGCACTTCACACGCTACACACACATGTGCATACACACACACTCCCTCTCTCTCTCTCTCTCGCTCTCTCGATATCAAGTCCTGAGATTCTCTCGTTTCCTCATAATAAAGAATTATTCATTTGCAGGTTTTACATATTCATGAGATAAGATGATATAAAGTGCATTTCATTACATTGTTGTTCTTCTGTTCCCAGATAAATAATACATGGGCTTTTAAAATGTTCAATGTTCTTTAATGTCATTATTAATCTGAACATGTTTCAGGCTTTCATCCACAAAGTAGTGTGTGTTTTACAGAGAAAGAGATCAACATCTAGACTGTAGGCTACTGTATTCCTGTTTGAGCCAATGTCTACTTGAGCCAGTGAGTGTGTGTGTGTGTGTGTGTGTGTGTGTGTGTGTGTGTGTGTGTGTGTGTGTGTGTGTGTGTGTGTGTGTGTGTGTGTGTGTGTGTGTGTGTGTGTGTGTGTGTGTGTGTGTGTGTGTGTGTGTGTAGATGTTCCCGAGGGTGTGAGTTCTACACATTCATCAGGGTTCTCCAGGGGGATAAAAGTTGAGCCTCACCAAGGCCATAAAAAAAATCTAATTTATTCAAGAAGAGCAATGGAGGGGATTTGCACACGGTAGCATGAGGACTGGGGGGCCACTGACATTAGAGTTCCTTTCAGCACAGCAGGTCATTGGGAGCTATTGCACTATAGCACAGAGGAGCAGGATATTTCCTCTTTCACATTCCATAGAGGGAAATGAAATGGCCTCTTCCCTCTGCCGTGTATGTGTGTTTGTGTGTGTGTGAAGTCAGCGTCGGTTGGAGATAGGTTTGAATATGCTTCCCATACGTTCTCCTTCGCCCTCTGTCTAACTATGCCAAGACCCCATGGCCCTATCATTCTCTCTCTCTTTCTTCTCTCTCGCTCTCTTCCTTCCTCCCTCGCTCACATTCACATTCCTCATGCCATGACCCCATGGTCCTCTCTAGATCACCCACTCACTGCCCTTCTTTTCCCCCTTCCACTGTACCTTCCTCTTCTCTCCCTCTCTCAATCACTTCCTGCCTCCTCTATCCTCCCTCCCTCCCTCCCACCCACCCTCTCTCTCTCTCTCGCTCCCCCTCCATGCCAATCCCCATGGTCCTCTCTAGATCACCCACTCATTGCCCTCCTTTTCTCCCTTCCTATTCTCTCCCTCTCTCAATCACAGCCCTCCTCACCTTCTTTCCCTCTCTCTCTCCCTCTCCCTCCATGCCAAGTCCCGATGGTCTTCTTTAGATCACTCACTCCCTCCTTTTTCTCTCTTTCTCTATAACCCTTCCACTTCTCTCTCTCTCTCTCTCTGTGCCAGGGCCCCATGCCTTCAGTTAATGCCAGACAGGCTAGTCTTCAGTTAATGCCAGACAGGCTAGTCTTCAGTTAATGCCAGACAGGCTAGTCTTCAGTTAATGCCAGACAGGCTAGTCAGGCTCAGAGAATCATCCGGAGGGCTTGTGTCTTTAACACCACTCCACTGAGGACCAACTATCCATTTCCCTCTCTCCAACATCTCTGTCTCTCTCTGTCTGTCTGTCTTTCTCTCACACTGTAAAGGAAGACCCTCCTGACATTGCAAGGACCCAGTCAAGCAGACAAATCTGAAATGATGAACCATCTCTCTCTCACTACAGCTATGTAATTAACTTTTAAATGATTGTTTTCAGAAAAAAAACTGGTTATATCAAAATCTAATCAAATCTGTGTGTGTGTGTGTGTGTGTGTGTGTGTGTGTGTGTGTGTGTGTGTGTGTGTGTGTGTGTGTGTGTGTGTGTGAGTGTGAGTGTGTGTGTGTGTGTGTGTAGCCTGGTGTTAGATTATTAGCTCAGAGCTAAACAGATGCGTAAACAGAGATAGGAGGGAACCCAGTCACATCAGATTAGGACAGACACCAAAGATCTACCCTCCCAGACACACACACACACACACACACACACACACACACACACACACACACACACACACACACACACACACACACACACACACACACACACACACACACACACACACACACACACATACACACACACATACACACACACACATACACATTCATTTTTGCAAGGCAAAATAATGTACAGTATGTGTATTGTGTATAATTCTGTCACAAATACACACCCACACAACCCTGCATAGGAACACATATAGTACTTCTCCAAATTCACATTCATACTGTACTTATAGCCTATACTGTACAATACACAAAAGGCTATACTACACATGCTGCCACTAATAATAAATGGTAGAATGCATACCATCACATGCCTCATAAACCCTATATTACAATATACACATTTCTGAGGGCATAAGAGAGAGAGAGAGAGGTTCATAAGATAACAGGAGGAATGTGACAAGTTCTCTGGTTGAGGAGGTTCATAAGATAACAGGAGGAATGTGACAAGTTCTCTGGTTGAGGAGGTTCATAAGATAACAGGAGGAATGTGACAAGTTCTCTGGTTGAGGAGGTTCATAAGATAACAGGAGGAATGTGACAAGTTCTCTGGTTGAGGAGGTTCATAAGATAACAGGAGGAATGTGACACGTTCTCTGGTTGAGGAGGTTCATAAGATAACAGGAGGAATGTGACAAGTTCTCTGGTTGAGGAGGTTCATAAGATAACAGGAGGAATGTGACAAGTTCTCTGGTTGAGGAGGTTCATAAGATAACAGGAGGAATGTGACAAGTTCTCTGGTTGAGGTTCATAAGATAACAGGAGGAATGTGACAAGTTCTCTGGTTGAGGAGGTTCATAAGATAACAGGACTGATGTGACAAGTTCTCTGGTTGAGGAGGTTCATAAGATAACAGGAGGAATGTGACAAGTTCTCTGGTTGAGGAGGTTCATAAGATAACAGGACTGATGTGACAAGTTCTCTGGTTGAGGAGGTTCATAAGATAACAGGAGGAATGTGACAAGTTCTCTGGATGAAGAGGTTCATAAGATAACAGGAGGAATGTGGCAAGTTCTCTGGTTGAGGAGGTTCATAAGATAACAGGAGGAATGTGACAAGTTCTCTGGTTGAGGAGGTTCATAAGATAACAGGAGGAATGTGACAAGTTCTCTGGTTGAGGAGGTTCATAAGATAACAGGAGGAATGTGACACGTTCTCTGGTTGAGGAGGTTCATAAGATAACAGGAGGAATGTGACAAGTTCTCTGGTTGAGGAGGTTCATAAGATAACAGGAGGAATGTGACAAGTTCTCTGGTTGAGGAGGTTCACCTGTACTGTATGAGAGAACCCAGGGGCTGATATGTATCTGGCCTATTATTAATACCACTATAGTAGCACTGTCTCGCAACACACCACTGAGCCTGATATGGATCCTTATCCCACATCATATACCTCAGAAACAATGGGTCCTCGCTGTCTATCTGTCTCTGCCATCTGGGGAATAATGACTACACAGAGCCCCTAGGCACAGATCTAGGATCAGCTTGCCATAACCTTATCGTAACCTTTAACAATTAGGGAAGGAAATGTACGACTGACCATATACCAGTGTATAGGGGTGACTTCATCGTCCTCCTAATGACTGGGATGTGAGCTGCCTGTAGGCACAGATCTAGGATCAGTTTACCGTTCCAAATCCTAACCATATGGCACCAGGGAGGGTAAATGCAACTGAGCTTAGATCAGTGTCTAGGGGTGACTTTCTCCTACAGTCCTAATGGCTGGGATTGGTACAGGAGAGAAAAAGAACTTCCACTAGTTGCCCTAAGGTCTGCTGTGTGTCCACCCCAAATGGTTACACACACACACACACAACCACACACACAAACACACACACACACAGATATCGATGAATGTTAAATGAGACAGAACAGAGACATCTACATGTCCATCAAACCTTCACATTGACACATTTCCATTAATACAGTAATGTCCCTTGGGGAGTTGGTTTCCTGTGTGTGTGTGTGTGTGTGTGTGTGTGTGTGTGTGTGTGTGTGTGTGTGTGTGTGTGTGTGTGTGTGTGTGTGTGTGTGTGTGTGTGTGTGTGTGTGTGTGTGTGTGTGTGTGCGTGCGTGCGTGCGTGCGTGCGTGCGTGCGTGCGTGCGTGCGTGCGTGCGTGCGTGCGTGCGTGTGTGTGCAACAAGATCTCACGTTCTCACTTCAGTATTCAATGTTTGTACAGGGGGGGGGGGGGGGGGGGGGGGGGGGGGGGATAAACGTCATATTTTACCTCTAAGTTTAGGCATTAATTACGGCTGATTAACACTAGAACCGCTCAAACAGTCATTTGGACTCATCTTGAATTTTAAAAAAGTATTACTCTTCTGTTTTTTAAAGTCCTGCTCCCTCCGTCCTTGACTGTTCTTAAATAAGTCTATATAACACACTGTTGTTGTTAGAATCTTAATATCACAAACAGAACTGGAGATATAACCAGTTTTAGGAGTGCATGTCATTTTTTGAATGGTTTCCCCCCATTGCCCTCCTTGTCCCGACAGTAGGGCCTGCTCCCCTCCTTCTCCTGACAGTAGGGCCTGCTCCCCTCCTTGTCCCGACAGTAGGGCCTGCTCCCCTCCTTGTCCTGACAGTAGGGCCTGCTCCCCTCCTTGTCCCGACAGTAGGGCCTGCTCCCCTCCTTGTCCCGACAGTAGGGCCTGCTCCCCCCTTGTCCCGACAGTAGGGCCTGCTCCCCTCCTTGTCCCGACAGTAGGGCCTGCTCCCCTCCTTGTTCTGACAGTAGGGCCTGCTCCCCTCCTTCTCCTGACAGTAGGGCCTGCTCCCCTCCTTGTCCCGACCGTAGGGCCTGCTCCCCTCCTTGTTCCGACAGTAGGGCCTGCTCGCCCCCTTGTCCCGACAGTAGGGCCTGCTCCCCTCCTTGTCCCGACAGTAGGGCCTGCTCCCCTCCTTGTCCCGACAGTAGGGCCTGCTCCCCTCCTTGTCCCGACAGTAGGGCCTGCTCCCCTCCTTCTCCCGACAGTAGGGCCTGCTCCCCTCCTTGTCCCGACAGTTGGGCCTGCTCCCCTCCTTGTCCCGACAGTAGGGCCTGCTCCCCTCCTTATTCCGACAGTAGGGCCTGCTCCCCTCCTTATTCCGACAGTAGGGCCTGCTCCCTCCCTTGTCCCGACAGTAGGGCCTGCTCCCCTCCTTGTCCTGACAGTAGGGCCTGCTCCCCCCCTTGTCCCGACAGTAGGGCCTGCTCCCCTCCTTGTCCTGACAGTAGGGCCTGCTCCCCTCCCTGTCCCAACAGTAGGGCCTGCTCCCCTCCTTCTCCTGACAGTAGGGCCTGTTCCCCTCCTTGTCCAGACAGTTGGGCCTGCTCCCTTATAGTGGAAGGTGCCGTGCCCAGTTGATAATCACCCAGATAATTGCTTCGAAACTGAGCCTAAACTATACTGGCCATTCTATTGTATTGATCTACTTTAATTATAATCTCAAAATGGTATGTACCCTATTTGAGTCCACCGAATCCAAGCAGTCTTATCAGTCTTCTCTGACCTAGTACACAGTGAGAGCGTGCGTAATTTACTATGGTAAGAAGACCAAAACGAATCGATGCTCACGCTACGTTAGCGTTGCTACAAAATATGAGTGGAAACCACGAATCTTCTGATTCTGAGCCTCAGCCTGAACCTACATCCCTGAGGCCTAAGCGCAAAAAAGCCAGATCGGTGCGCAGTGAGCAGGTGCCCGTGCAGCCACCAAATGAAACGAAGAGAGGAGAGAGGAAGGGAAGGCAACATCTGGATAAAACAAGCCGGTGACCACGCTACGGGCTGATTATAAACACAACATGTCATCACTGAGAGAGCGGACCCTACATCTCTAGCAGAAACAACATCGGGCTGATTATAAACACAACATGTCATCACTGAGAGAGCGGGCCCTACATCTCTAGCAGAAACAACATCGGGCTGATTATAAACACAACATGTCATCACTGAGAGAGCGGACCCTACATCTCTAGCAGAAACAACATCGGGCTGATTATAAACACAACATGTCATCACTGAGAGAGCGGGCCCTACATCTCTAGCAGAAACAACATCGGGCTGATTATAAACACAACATGTCATCACTGAGAGAGCGGGCCCTACATCTCTAGCAGAAACAACATCGGGCTGATTATAAACACAACATGTCATCACTGAGAGAGCGGACCCTACATCTCTAGCAGAAACAACATCGGGCTGATTATAAACACAACATGTCATCACTGAGAGAGCGGGCCCTACATCTCTAGCAGAAACAACATCGGGCTGATTATAAACACAACATGTCATCACTGAGAGAGCGGGCCCTACATCTCTAGCAGAAACAACATCGGGCTGATTATAAACACAACATGTCATCACTGAGAGAGCGGACCCTACATCTCTAGCAGAAACAACATCGGGCTGATTATAAACACAACATGTCATCACTGAGAGAGCGGGCCCTACATCTCTAGCAGAAACAACATCGGGCTGATTATAAACACAACATGTCATCACTGAGAGAGCGGGCCCTACATCTCTAGCAGAAACAACATCGGGCTGATTATAAACACAACATGTCATCACTGAGAGAGCGGGCCCTACATCTCTAGCAGAAACAACATCGGGCTGATTATAAACACAACATGTCATCACTGAGAGAGCGGGCCCTACATCTCTAGCAGAAACAACATCGGGCTGATTATAAGCACAACATGTCATCACTGAGAGAGCGGGCCCTACATCTCTAGCAGAAACAACATCGGGCTGATTATAAACACAACATGTCATCACTGAGAGAGCGGACCCTACATCTCTAGCAGAAACAACATCGGGCTGATTATAAACACAACATGTCATCACTGAGAGAGCGGGCCCTACATCTCTAGCAGAAACAACATCGGGCTGATTATAAACACAACATGTCATCACTGAGAGAGCGGGCCCTACATCTCTAGCAGAAACAACATCGGGCTGATTATAAGCACAACATGTCATCACTGAGAGAGCGGGCCCTACATCTCTAGCAGAAACAACATCGGGCTGATTATAAACACAACATGTCATCACTGAGAGAGCGGGCCCTACATCTCTAGCAGAAACAACATCGGGCTGATTATAAACACATGTCATCACTGAGAGAGCGGGCCCTACATCTCTAGCAGAAACAACATCGGCAACACACTCACCAGCTTTTGTTGTTTATGTGACTGGACATGCTCCAGTTGATGCCATTGTGTGAAGACACACACCATGTAAGCACGAGCTGACAATAATCGACTGGCTGTTTTTGACTACTGTCATATCAACACATATTCATTATAATGCCACTATTGCTTTTGTGCTGATCGTCACTATTTATCCAGCACACTTTGCGCTTATGATGTTTAGGCTACTAAACTTGCGCTTATGATGTTTAGGCTACTGTTTAGGCTACTTCATCATTTGACCACGCGTCTTGCTGAACATGCGTCTTGGTGGTTGTGGTATATATAGATTTTTTGTCGTTCTAAAAAGAAGCCTTTACCGCATTCTGTTTCCTAGTTGTCATAACAAAGGCACTACACGAATAACATTTATTGAACACTTTAATTTCTGGGTTTTCAGTGTTTTATTTTTTTTAACAAATAGCCTACAGTAACATAACTAATGAAAATGCTATTGTGTTAGTCGAAATATATATATTTTCATATTCTAATTTAACCTTAATAAACACAACCAAATTATTATTTTTGCGATAGCATATATGAAAGGTATTAATTACACTGTTGTTGCTGTCAGAATGACTGCTCATCAGCTCAAAGGGGGTCCTCGAGGCCCGTGCTGTTCTAGTGTTAAGGTAAGGGTTAACATTGGTGATAGGGTTAAAACAGAAAAAATAAAAACAAGTGCTGAGAACTGGGATTGAACCCGCAATCCTCGAAGCCAGAGCACATGGTCTAAGCCCATCCTCTATCCCCATCCACAACACCCTAGCAAGTTGCTAGCTAGATGCTAATAGGCGCTCATGTTGCTCCTAGTGGACGGTGTTGAAGGCATCTCCCAACGTCCTGGGGACCTGGACAACGTTGAATACTGAAGTCGATCTGGTGTGACCTGGCTGGTGTGTATGTGTGTGTGTTTTATGTAAATCAATCTGGAGCGCTCCTCAATA
The DNA here is from genome assembly GCF_016432855.1 of Salvelinus namaycush. NCBI lineage: Eukaryota > Metazoa > Chordata > Actinopteri > Salmoniformes > Salmonidae > Salvelinus > Salvelinus namaycush. Next base: position 49,930 of record NW_024061691.1, on the reverse strand, counting down.
TGGTAACTCCAATCATATGATAATTTACACAGTAGCGTGGTGCAGGCCTCACTAATGATCCCTGGTCATGTGTGGATCTATTGATCAAATCAAATTTTATTTGTCACATGCGCCGAATACAACAAGTGTAGACTTTACCGTGAAATGCTTACTTACAAGCCCTTAACCAACAGTGCAGTTCAAGGAGAGCCGAGCAGAGTTTACACACCAACAAAGACAAGCATTGAGGAAAGGAGGAAGAGAGAGGGATAGTGAAAGAGAAGAAGAGGAACACTCCCAATCTCAAACCACTTCCTCTATCTCAGTCAAATAAAACATTAGCTAACACTCTGCTGTGTGTGTGTGTGCGTGCGTGCGTGTGTGTGTGTGTGTGTGTGTGCGTGTGAGAGAGAACTAATGTAGAAAATATTTTTGTTATTTAATCTGATTTAAAAAATATATATATTATGAGGGTGCAGCACCCGACGTCACAGGAAGGCCAAAAAGATCATCAAGGACAACAACCACCCGAGCCACTGCCTGTTCACCCCGCTACCATCCAGAAGTTGAGGTCAGTACAGGTGCATCAAAGCTGGGACCGAGAGACTAAAAAACAGCTTCTTTCTCAAGGCCATCAGACTGTTTTAAACAGCCATCACTAACACAGAGAGGCTGCTGCCTACATACAGACTTGAAATCATTGGCTACTCTAACAAATGGATCATTAGTCACTTTAAATAATGGCACTTTAATAATGTTGACATATCTTACATTACTCATATCCCATGTATATACTGTATTTTATAATATCTATTGCATCTTGCCTATGCCGCTCGGTCATTGCTCATCCATATATTTATATGTACATATTCTTATTCCATCCCTTTACTTAGATTTGTGTGTATTAGGTAGTTGTTGTGGAATTGTTCGATTACTTCTTAATATTGCTGCACTGTCGGAACTAGAAGCACAAGCATTTCGCTACACTCACAATAACATCTGCTTACCATGTGTATGTGACCAATACAATTTGATTTGACTTTAGACTAGACGTAACATAGTGGACGAAAATCCAGGACACTCAAATTAGTACAGCATATGTTTCGTTTGGCATGGTTACAGTACATAAGATGGAAGGTTTCTAAATGCAAAAACAAAAGGAGGGTGGTTGGTCAGGGTGGATGGGTCTAGCAACCCAAATGTTGCGTGTTTTACTCTCATCACAGACAACTTTAGCATTTTAACTAATTAGGGTGCAAACTGATTCACTATGCTATGCTATCATCTCACACGTAGACTATGCACTAACGCAGCACATTCGTCCAAATTACAAAGCAAGATTGCATACGACCATACACAGTAAGCACACATGCCCCCCCCCCCCCCCCCCTCTCTCTCACACACACACACACACACACACACACACACACACACACACACACACACACACACACACACACACACACACACACACACACACACACACACACACACACACATTCATGTCAGGTCTTTCCAGCCACGGAACAGAGTGACACTCACATGTGCTCCGCAGACAGTGGCGAGGTGCGCCTCCGTTTTGCTTGGAGAAGCAGAAAGCGATAGGAGCCAGGAGAATGGCAGGACGGGAGGGGAGGGGAGGAGAGGGGGGGGGGGGGGGGGGTGCGGATGGAGGGAGTTGGAGGGGGTGCAATAAGAGGGTTGAGTGGTTCTAGTAAATATTTATATTGCATTATGATAGCCAAAGCGTGAGAGTGAAATAGAGAGAGAGGCAGAGAGGGAGAGTTATAGAGCGACCACCCCTTTATTAATATTATTCCACACCGCTAAGTTTAGCATTCAACACGTGTCGCCAGTGATGGAGAGAGAGAGTGAGGGAGGGATAGAGAGAGAGGTTGATGGTTGCTAGGTGACCGGGCGCATATACTGAATTTTAACAAAAGAACAGGGAAAGGGGGAGAGAGAGAGGGAGGGAGAGAGGTAGAGAGAGATCGAAAAATTTAATACATGTAGAATATGTATTTAGATATATATTTTCAGGGGGGAAACACGCAAACGGATACCTCAAAAGGGAAGGATGTGAAAAGAATGGAGGGACGAAGGGAGCGAGGGGGGAAAGGCTCATGAAAAACAGTAAGTACATTTATTTTAATGAATTCGAGGTGAGGAGGTATTTCGTTCGTTTTTTTTTCTTCTGGTTTCTAGTTAGATTAATTGTGGTTAGGGGAGCGAAAGCCTGCTACGCGTCATTGAGACGGGAATAGGGGGTGCGGGTGTAGGCATCTGTAGAGCAGCTCGTGATAGAAAGATGGATGGAGAGGTGGAAACGGCTGGCGCTAGGAGCTTTGACCCCTCTGTCATTGCTGCGCGTGAACACTCACGAGCTCTTATACCCCTCAACGCATAGGCTATCTTGCATATTCGTAGGTTATATAGATACCATATGAAAAACCTCCACATTCGGACACACGCACACACACATACTTGTTCAGCAGTTTTCTGGTACTTGCATGAATGCCTGCGGATTTATCAATTGAAGTGTATTCTTAGGCGACTGTGTGTGTTTGCTGTGTGTGTGTGTGTGTGTGTGTGTGTGTGTGTGTGTGTGTGTGTGTGTGTGTGTGTGTGTGTGTGTGTGTGTGTGTGTGCCCACCGTCTTGATCTTAGCTACAGCTTTCAGTAAGATTGTCGATCAATCTTCACTCGATCTATTTATATCTCCGCACGGCAAGCTAGGATGGGGAATACGTTAAGACCACTGCATGCCGAGGTACAGCAGTGGTACAACGCCTGTCATTCTCCTTATTTTCACCAATGTATTTGTACTCAAACACTTGACTAAATTACTAACGGCAGTGGAAATATTATGTTTTTTAGCTGAGTGCGAGCTCAGTTGTTGTCTTGGTAAGATTTCTACATTACATCCTCGTGTTTCTATCCTTTTTGGTCCATAAATAACTTTAGTTCCTAGCATGACTTTATTAGTGGACTATAGCTAAGGTAAACATAAATGAAGGCCCAAATGTAAGGCCAGAACCAGAAACTAGAGCTGGAGCTCTGTAGCCAGAGTGGAGAGAGAGTATCTGACCTGTGTGAGAGATGGTGTTGCATATCACAGATGTGCTGCAGTGTTTCTGGTTGCCATATCAAACTCATTGGGATGCGCTGTTCAAGTGTTGCATTATGTTGATGGAAAACAGCGTTTTCTCTATAGGCCTACATTCACGTGTGTGTATTTGTAGTAGTCTAGATGTTGGTTCTGATAAGAGCAGTTTCCACTTGTTTAGATTGTCAAGCTGGTATCCATTCCCATGGACTATGTTATTATTATTCCTTTATGTTATGTTTGTGCAACTTAAACTTGGCGTACATGCTCATCTGCATCACACACACACACACACACACACACACACACACACACACACACACACACACACACACACACACACACACACACACACACACACACACACACACACACACACACACACACACACACACACACACACACAGAGGAAAGAGACCAAACCCCCCCTCCACACACACAACCATGCACAGACACACTGCAGCAGCAGAGGTATGCATGTGTTGTGGTAATGCGTTGCCTTCAGTGTCAATACATCTCCCTCTCTACCATTCTGTCATACTGTCGCCCACAGAGAGCGCTACTGTACCAGCTGTGAACATGGGAACGGGGAGGAGGAGAGAGGGAGAGAGGATTGGGGAAGAGAGGTGAAGTGAAGAAAGAGAGAGACAGAAGGTGTAAATAAAGGTGGAGGTGAATATGGGAAAAGACAGCAGAGAGAGGGAGAGGGGAAGAGAAGGTAGAGGAGGAGAGTAAGAGGGAGAGGAAAAGATAAGGTAGAGGAGGAGAGTCAGAGGGGGAGGGAAAGAGAAGGTAGAGGAGGAGAGTCAGAGGGAGAGGGAAAGAGAAGGTAGAGGGGGAGAGTCAGAGGGGGAGGGAAAGAGAAGGTAGAGGAGGAGAGTCAGAGGGAGAGGGAAAGAGAAGGTAGAGGGGGAGAGTCAGAGGGGGAGGGAAAGAGAAGGTAGAGGAGGAGAGTCAGAGGGGGAGGGAAAGAGAAGGTAGAGGAGGAGAGTCAGAGGGAGAGGGAAAGAGAAGGTAGAGGAGGAGAGTCAGAGGGGGAGGGAAAGAGAAGGTAGAGGAGGAGAGTCAGAGGGAGAGGGAAAGAGAAGGTAGAGGAGGAGAGTCAGAGGGAGAGGGGAAGAGAAGGTAGAGGAGGAGAGTAAGAGGGAGTGGGAAAGAGAAGGTAGAGGAGGAGAGTCAGAGGGAGAGGGAAAGAGAAGGTAGAGGAGGAGAGTCAGAGGGGGAGGGAAAGAGAAGGTAGAGGAGGAGAGTCAGAGGGAGAGGGAAAGAGAAGGTAGAGGAGGAGAGTCAGAGGGGGAGGGAAAGAGAAGGTAGAGGAGGAGAGTCAGAGGGAGAGGGGAAGAGAAGGTAGAGGAGGAGAGTCAGAGGGGGAGGGGAAGAGAAGGTAGAGGAGGAGAGTCAGAGGGAGAGGGGAAGAGAAGGTAGAGGAGGAGAGTCAGAGGGGGAGGGAAAGAGAAGGTAGAGGAGGTGAGTCAGAGGGAGAGGGAAAGAAAAGGTAGAGGTGGAGAGTCAGAGGGGGAGGGAAAGAGAAGGTAGAGGAGGAGAGTAAGAGGGAGAGGGAAAGAGAAGGTAGAGGAGGAGAGTCAGAGGGGGAGGGAAAGAGAAGGTAGAGGAGGAGAGTCAGAGGGAGAGGGAAAGAGAAGGTAGAGGAGGAGAGTCAGAGGGGGAGGGAAAGAGAAGGTAGAGGAGGAGAGTCAGAGGGAGAGGGAAAGAGAAGGTAGAGGAGGAGAGTCAGAGGGGGAGGGGAAGAGAAGGTAGAGTAGGAGAGTCAGAGGGAGAGGGAAAGAGAAGGTAGAGGAGGAGAGTCAGAGCGAGAGGGGAAGAGAAGGTAGAGGAGGAGAGTCAGAGGGAGAGGGGAAGAGAAGGTAGAGGAGGAGAGTCAGAGGGAGAGGGAAAGAGAAGGTAGAGGAGGAGAGTCAGAGGGAGAGGGAAAGAGAAGGTAGAGGAGGAGAGTCAGAGGGGGAGGGAAAGAGAAGGTAGAGGAGGAGAGTCAGAGGGGGAGGGAAAGAGAAGGTAGAGGAGGAGAGTCAGAGGGGGAGGGGTCAGCTGGAAATTAATATCCTAGAGGGGACATAGTTGGAGGGGGAGGGGTCAGCTGGAAATGAATATCTTAGAGGGGACATAGTTGGAGGGGGAGGGGTCAGCTGGAAATGAATATCCTAGAGGGGACATAGTTGGAGGGGGAGGGGTCAGCTGGAAATGAATATCCTAGAGGGGACATAGTTGGAGGGGGAGGGGTCAGCTGGAAATGAATATCCTAGAGGGGACATAGTTGGAGGGGGAGGGGTCAGCTGGAAATGAATATCCTAGAGGGGACATAGTTGGAGGGGGAGGGGTCAGCTGGAAATGAATATCCTAGAGGGGACATAGTTGGAGGGGGAGGGGTCAGCTGGAAATGAATATCCTAGAGGGGACATAGTTGGAGGGGGAGGGGTCAGCTGGAAATGAATATCCTAGAGGGGACATAGTTGGAGGGGGAGGGGTCAGCTGGAAATGAATATCCTAGAGGGGACATAGTTGGAGGGGGAGGGGTCAGCTGGAAATGAATATCCTAGAGGGGACATAGTTGGAGGGGGCGAGAGGAGAGATGAGAGGAAATGAATATCCTAGAGGGGACATAGTTGGAGGGGGCGAGAGGAGAGATGAGAGGAATTGAGTCAATGTTTGTCTGCTTTTTTCTCCCTCTCCGCTCTTCATCAATTTCACCTCATTGATTCTCCTACTTTTTCACAGAACACCTTAAAGCTCTTCTCTATCCTTCCCTTTGCGTCTTTCTTTTCTTCCTCCAATCCCCCTGTTTCTTCTCCCTCCAATCCCTTCCATTTCCTCTTCCTCACCCCAGCAACCTGTCTCCCTCCTCTAATCCTACATCACACCTTCCCCTCTTTCTCCTTTCCTTTCATCCATCCCTTTTATACAATATTAGAGAGACTAACCCAAATCCCACCCACCCAAACCACCCAACATTCCACTCCCTGTTCTTTTTAATACCATTAATTAAGGTAAAGCTCGTTAACATAGAACATCAGTTGGTCTTTAACGAGATCAGAGACTGGTGTTTTGGAGCGATTGCAGTACTTCCCTCTACCCATGCTCTCTTGTGGATTGGCTTGGCCGCTATTGATAAACAGCATGCTAATTGACATAGCACACAGGGAGAGGGAGGCTACACTGTACTCTACTGTATTGTACTGTACTGTAGTACATGGCTGGGCTGGCTGCACGGTTCATACACACTGACAGATACATGCAAGGACAAACAAGGAACCAGGATGGATGGACACCACATACACAATACAGACAGACAGACGTGTAGACAGAGCACACAGCTGCACAAGGCTAAACAGAGTACATAGACACACACACACGCGGACACACACACGCGGACACACACACGCGGACACACACACGCGGACACACACACGCGGACACACACACGCGGACACACACACACACACACACACACACACACACACACACACACACACACACACACACACACACACACACACACACACACACACACACACACACACAGACCCAGCAGGTGTGTTTTGGTGTTGAGAGTTGGCCTCAAGCATGGCTGCACATGACTGCATGTTTTGTGCGGTGCAGCGTTTTGCAGCAGTGTGGTGTGGTCCCTCATGATGATGGATGGGGCAGGAAATGACAGCATAAGTGGTTATTAAAAAGAGGAAATGGAGGCATTTCTAAAAGCGATGTTACCCTGTGTCTGCAGCCCGTGCCGTGTGTCACCCTCCACTGTGTCATTGCTCCAGCTCAGACACACTCCCAGGGCCAGGATCTATGTGTCACGAATCCCGCTTCCTGAGTCTGTTTTTGCCTGTGTTCTGTCCTGGAGTGTTTTTCCGGTGTCCTGGAACGCACCCTGTCTGGTTGCCGGGCGACGTAGCTAGTTGTGAGATCTCTGATTACCCGCACCTGTATCCCATCAGCTATCTGCACACCTGGTCCTGATCATCACCCCTCCACTTCATAAGCTCTGACCTGACATCCATTCCCTGCCGGATCGTTAGCCATGAACATCATTCACCCGGAACACTCACCCCATTCCTGCCTGGTCGTCGGTGGCTTCTGTTACTCCCTTGGATCTGCCTATTCACTCCCATCAACTCACCTCCGCTGCCCGCTCCGCCACCTGGATCTTTCTACCTCTACGTTTAAACTTGTAAATAAATACTCACCTTCGTCCTACTCTCCTTGTCCTGGTCTGCTTCTGGGTTCTACTTTAGAAAACCGTGACAGAACGATCCGGCCAAGGATGAACCCAGCGGACCTGGACTCCGTTTGCCATGCCATTACCCATCAGGAGAAGATATTGGGACAACACAGCACGGCGCTACAGGAGATAGCGTTTTCAGTCCGGAACTTCTCTGCTAGCTTGACGAGTATCCAGGATCAGCTCAGTTTGCCGGCGGATCATCCACCACCTGTTTCACCCCTCTCACCTGCCGCTTCTGGAGCGGTTTCCTTCCGTGAGCCCAAGGTTCCTACGCCTGATAAGTACGAAGGGGATTTGGGAAGATGCCGTTCATTTCTTATGCAGTGTGGTTTAGTTTTTGATCTGCAGCCCTACTCTTACGCCACAGATAAGGCTAGGATAGCTTTTGTTATTGAACTGCTGCGTGGTAGAGCTCTGGAATGGGCTTCAGCCGTTTGGGAACGACAGGACACCTGCATGGCGTCATACCAGGAGTTCACGGCAGAGATGAGAAAGCTTTTTGACCATCCAGTCCGAGGTAAGGACGCAGCTAAGCGTTTGTTCTCTCTTCGCCAAGGAGCTCGCAGTGTGGCAGACTTTGTGATCGAATTCAGGACATTGGCTGTGGAGAGTGGTTGGAATGAGGAGTCACTACAAGCGGCTTTTTACCAGGGGTTGTCGGAGCAACTCAAGGACGAGCTGATCTCCTATCCAGAGCCTAGTGACCTGGACAGTTTGGTCACATTATCTATTCGGGTGGATAATAGAGTCCGAGAGAGAAGGAGGGAGAAGCAGTGGGGCCCGTCCAATCAATCAGCAACTCGGTTACCATTCGGGTCAGGAAGTGGACCAGAACGTGTTGATCATTATTCCCCACACGGGATTAGTGGAGGTGTCTTGCCGCCAGATCCTGAACCCATGCAAGTGGGGCGGCACGGGTTAACTAAGGAGGAGCGCCAACGTAGACGTGAGACCAACAGCTGCCTCTACTGTGGTAGCTCGGGACATTACATCTCCGCTTGTCCTCAGCGCCCGTTAAACGGCCCGGCTCGCTAAGTTTGGAAGGACTTTTAGCGAGCCAGTTTCAACCTCCCAAGAACCCTGTCAGACCCCGTTTTCCTGCGACCCTCATGAATAAGAATCAGAGTTTAGCGATGAACGCTTTTATCGATTCAGGTGCCGATGGCAGCTTTATTGATGCCGACTTGGTGGAACAGCTGGGGCTTTCCAAGGAGCAATTGCCGGAAGCCATTGAAGCAACCACTCTGAACGGCAGTAGTCTGGCACGGATCACTATGAGGACTGAACCGGTTAAGATGTTGTTGTCGGGGAATCATTCAGAGGTTATCTCCTTCTTCATTCTGCCTTCGCCCCATGTTCCTCTGGTTCTTGGTTACCCCTGGCTGAGAGAACACAATCCCTCGTTTGATTGGGTGACGGGTAAGGTAACTAGTTGGAGCATTGAGTGTCATGCTAACTGCCTTAGGACTGCCTGTTCTCATGCTGTTCCCAGTCAGGTCAGTGAGTCTGCTCCCCCTGATTTGTCCCTGGTTCCAGAAACCTATCACGATTTGGGTGAAGTGTTCAGTAAGCAGAAGGCTCTGTCACTTCCTCCCCACCGACCTTATGACTGTGCGATTAATCTGTTCCCTGGAGCTGCCTTTCCCAAGGGACGGTTATACAGTATCTCTCGACCTGAGCGTGAAGCCTTGGAGACCTACATCAAGGAGTCTCTAGCTGCAGGTCTCATTCGGCCCTCGTCATCACCCCTGGGAGCAGGATTCTTTTTTGTGAGCAAGAAGGATGGCTCTCTTCGACCGTGTATTGATTATCGGGGGTTGAATGATATTACGGTCAAAAACAAGTATCCCCTGCCCTTGATGAGCTCTGCTTTCGACTCTTTACAGGGTGCTACGGTGTTTACGAAGCTTGACCTACGCAATGCTTATCATCTGGTTCGGATCAGAGAGGGGGACGAGTGGTTGACTGGGTTCAATACACCTATGGGACATTTTGAGTACCAGGTGATGCCGTTTGGACTGACCAACGCTCCTGATGTGTTCCAAAGTATGGTGAATGACGTGCTGAGAGATATGATTGGTATTTTTGTGTTCGTTTACCTGGATGATATCCTCATCTTCTCGAGGGAGCTTTCCAGCCACGTCCAGCATGTCAAGCAGGTCCTGCAGCGGTTATTGGAGAACCGCCTGTTCGTGAAGGCTGAAAAGTGTGATTTTCACGCCCACACTACGTCCTTCCTCGGGTACATCATCTCCAGGGGAGAGATCAAGATGGACCAAGAGAAGGTTCGGGCGGTTCGGGATTGGGCCCAGCCCGGTACGAGATTGCAGCTCCAGAGATTCCTGGGGTTTGCGAACTTCTATCGGAGGTTTATCCGTGATTACAGCCGGGTGGCCGCCCCTTTAACTGCCCTGACGTCTTGCACCAGAAATTTCTGTTGGACTCCTGAGGCAGACCGAGCATTTCTGAACTTGAAGAGCCGATTCACCAACACCCCGATTCTCTCTCAACCTGACACTTCCCGTCAGTTTGTTGTTGAGGTGGACGCGTCTGATGTGGGGGTGGGCGCCATCCTGTCCCAGCGTAGCTCCACTGACGGTAAACTCCATCCCTGCGCCTTCTACTCTTGTCGTCTTTCACCAGCAGAGAGAAACTATGATGTGGGTAACCGGGAGCGTCTCGCTGTGAAGCTTGCCTTGGAGGAGTGGCGCCACTGGTTGGAGGGAGCGGAGCAACCGTTTGTGGTCTGGACTGACCACAAGAATCTGGCTTACGTGCAATCGGCTAGACGTCTCAACTCCCGTCAGGCCAGGTGGGCTTTGTTTTTTGGACGCTTCAATTTTTCCCTGACGTTCCGAACTGGGTCGAAGAACGGCAAGGCGGACGCCTTGTCCCGGATGTTCTCCAAGCTTCCATCTGCCACTGAGACGTCCGAGATCCTTGTTAGGGAAGTTTTCAGGGTCCACAGGTTGCCCAGTGACATTGTTTCCGACCGTGGTCCTCAGTTTACCTCTGCTGTCTGGAGATCCTTCTGTTTGGCCATTGGAGCTACAGTCAGTCTCATATCTGGATTTCACCCCCAATCTAATGGTCAGGCGGAGAGAGCCAACCAGAAGATGGAGTCCACGCTGCGCTGCCTTGTCTCCTCTGATCCCACCTCTTGGTCCTCTCAGTTACCCTGGGTCGAGTATGCCCATAATACTCTCCCTTCATCTGCCACTGGGATGTCTCCCTTCCAGTGCCTGTACGGTTACCAACCTCCCTTGTTTCCTTCTCAGGAGAGGGATCTCTCGGTTCCCTCTGTCCAGGCCCACATTCGTCGTTGCCACCGGACCTGGCATCGGGCCAGGAAGGCCCTCCTTAGAGTTTCTGACCGGTATCAGATCCAGGCGAATCGTCGCCGTATTCCTGCCCCCGCTTATATCGTCGGAGATAAGGTTTGGTTGGCTACACGGGATCTTCCTCTACGGACTGAGTCGAAGAAACTGTCACAGAAGTTCATTGGTCCGTTTGTGGTGGAGAGAATCATTAATCCTGTTGTGGTTCGACTCAAGTTGCCTGCAACGCTTAGAGTACACCCCACCTTTCATGTCTCCTGCCTCAAGCCGGTTCTCCTCAGTCCTCTGTTGCCCCCTCCTCCTCGTCCTCCTCCTCCTCGGATGATCGGAGGTGGTCCTGCCTACACGGTGCGCCGCATCATGGACTCCAGACGGCGGGGTCGAGGGTTCCAGTATCTCGTGGATTGGGAAGGATATGGCCCAGAGGAGAGGAGTTGGATTCCTCGGCGTCAGATCCTTGATGCTGACCTGCTTCGTGACTTCTACCGCCTCCACCCTGGCGCTCAGGGTAGTCCGACGGTTGCGTTCGTCGGAGGGGGGGTACTGTCACGAATCCCGCTTCCTGAGTCTGTTTTTGCCTGTGTTCTGTCCTGGAGTGTTTTTCCGGTGTCCTGGAACGCACCCTGTCTGGTTGCCGGGCGACGTAGCTAGTTGTGAGATCTCTGATTACCCGCACCTGTATCCCATCAGCTATCTGCACACCTGGTCCTGATCATCACCCCTCCACTTCATAAGCTCTGACCTGACATCCATTCCCTGCCGGATCGTTAGCCATGAACATCATTCACCCGGAACACTCACCCCATTCCTGCCTGGTCGTCGGTGGCTTCTGTTACTCCCTTGGATCTGCCTATTCACTCCCATCAACTCACCTCCGCTGCCCGCTCCGCCACCTGGATCTTTCTACCTCTACGTTTAAACTTGTAAATAAATACTCACCTTCGTCCTACTCTCCTTGTCCTGGTCTGCTTCTGGGTTCTACTTTAGAAAACCGTGACAGAACGATCCGGCCAAGGATGAACCCAGCGGACCTGGACTCCGTTTGCCATGCCATTACCCATCAGGAGAAGATATTGGGACAACACAGCACGGCGCTACAGGAGATAGCGTTTTCAGTCCGGAACTTCTCTGCTAGCTTGACGAGTATCCAGGATCAGCTCAGTTTGCCGGCGGATCATCCACCACCTGTTTCACCCCTCTCACCTGCCGCTTCTGGAGCGGTTTCCTTCCGTGAGCCCAAGGTTCCTACGCCTGATAAGTACGAAGGGGATTTGGGAAGATGCCGTTCATTTCTTATGCAGTGTGGTTTAGTTTTTGATCTGCAGCCCTACTCTTACGCCACAGAGAAGGCTAGGATAGCTTTTGTTATTGAACTGCTGCGTGGTAGAGCTCTGGAATGGGCTTCAGCCGTTTGGGAACGACAGGACACCTGCATGGCGTCATACCAGGAGTTCACGGCAGAGATGAGAAAGCTTTTTGACCATCCAGTCCGAGGTAAGGACGCAGCTAAGCGTTTGTTCTCTCTTCGCCAAGGAGCTCGCAGTGTGGCAGACTTTGTGATCGAATTCAGGACATTGGCTGTGGAGAGTGGTTGGAATGAGGAGTCACTACAAGCGGCTTTTTACCAGGGGTTGTCGGAGCAACTCAAGGACGAGCTGATCTCCTATCCAGAGCCTAGTGACCTGGACAGTTTGGTCACATTATCTATTCGGGTGGATAATAGAGTCCGAGAGAGAAGGAGGGAGAAGCAGTGGGGCCCGTCCAATCAATCAGCAACTCGGTTACCATTCGGGTCAGGAAGTGGACCAGAACGTGTTGATCATTATTCCCCACACGGGATTAGTGGAGGTGTCTTGCCGCCAGATCCTGAACCCATGCAAGTGGGGCGGCACGGGTTAACTAAGGAGGAGCGCCAACGTAGACGTGAGACCAACAGCTGCCTCTACTGTGGTAGCTCGGGACATTACATCTCCGCTTGTCCTCAGCGCCCGTTAAACGGCCCGGCTCGCTAAGTTTGGAAGGACTTTTAGCGAGCCAGTTTCAACCTCCCAAGAACCCTGTCAGACCCCGTTTTCCTGCGACCCTCATGAATAAGAATCAGAGTTTAGCGATGAACGCTTTTATCGATTCAGGTGCCGATGGCAGCTTTATTGATGCCGACTTGGTGGAACAGCTGGGGCTTTCCAAGGAGCAATTGCCGGAAGCCATTGAAGCAACCACTCTGAACGGCAGTAGTCTGGCACGGATCACTATGAGGACTGAACCGGTTAAGATGTTGTTGTCGGGGAATCATTCAGAGGTTATCTCCTTCTTCATTCTGCCTTCGCCCCATGTTCCTCTGGTTCTTGGTTACCCCTGGCTGAGAGAACACAATCCCTCGTTTGATTGGGTGACGGGTAAGGTAACTAGTTGGAGCATTGAGTGTCATGCTAACTGCCTTAGGACTGCCTGTTCTCATGCTGTTCCCAGTCAGGTCAGTGAGTCTGCTCCCCCTGATTTGTCCCTGGTTCCAGAAACCTATCACGATTTGGGTGAAGTGTTCAGTAAGCAGAAGGCTCTGTCACTTCCTCCCCACCGACCTTATGACTGTGCGATTAATCTGTTCCCTGGAGCTGCCTTTCCCAAGGGACGGTTATACAGTATCTCTCGACCTGAGCGTGAAGCCTTGGAGACCTACATCAAGGAGTCTCTAGCTGCAGGTCTCATTCGGCCCTCGTCATCACCCCTGGGAGCAGGATTCTTTTTTGTGAGCAAGAAGGATGGCTCTCTTCGACCGTGTATTGATTATCGGGGGTTGAATGATATTACGGTCAAAAACAAGTATCCCCTGCCCTTGATGAGCTCTGCTTTCGACTCTTTACAGGGTGCTACGGTGTTTACGAAGCTTGACCTACGCAATGCTTATCATCTGGTTCGGATCAGAGAGGGGGACGAGTGGTTGACTGGGTTCAATACACCTATGGGACATTTTGAGTACCAGGTGATGCCGTTTGGACTGACCAACGCTCCTGATGTGTTCCAAAGTATGGTGAATGACGTGCTGAGAGATATGATTGGTATTTTTGTGTTCGTTTACCTGGATGATATCCTCATCTTCTCGAGGGAGCTTTCCAGCCACGTCCAGCATGTCAAGCAGGTCCTGCAGCGGTTATTGGAGAACCGCCTGTTCGTGAAGGCTGAAAAGTGTGATTTTCACGCCCACACTACGTCCTTCCTCGGGTACATCATCTCCAGGGGAGAGATCAAGATGGACCAAGAGAAGGTTCGGGCGGTTCGGGATTGGGCCCAGCCCGGTACGAGATTGCAGCTCCAGAGATTCCTGGGGTTTGCGAACTTCTATCGGAGGTTTATCCGTGATTACAGCCGGGTGGCCGCCCCTTTAACTGCCCTGACGTCTTGCACCAGAAATTTCTGTTGGACTCCTGAGGCAGACCGAGCATTTCTGAACTTGAAGAGCCGATTCACCAACACCCCGATTCTCTCTCAACCTGACACTTCCCGTCAGTTTGTTGTTGAGGTGGACGCGTCTGATGTGGGGGTGGGCGCCATCCTGTCCCAGCGTAGCTCCACTGACGGTAAACTCCATCCCTGCGCCTTCTACTCTTGTCGTCTTTCACCAGCAGAGAGAAACTATGATGTGGGTAACCGGGAGCGTCTCGCTGTGAAGCTTGCCTTGGAGGAGTGGCGCCACTGGTTGGAGGGAGCGGAGCAACCGTTTGTGGTCTGGACTGACCACAAGAATCTGGCTTACGTGCAATCGGCTAGACGTCTCAACTCCCGTCAGGCCAGGTGGGCTTTGTTTTTTGGACGCTTCAATTTTTCCCTGACGTTCCGAACTGGGTCGAAGAACGGCAAGGCGGACGCCTTGTCCCGGATGTTCTCCAAGCTTCCATCTGCCACTGAGACGTCCGAGATCCTTGTTAGGGAAGTTTTCAGGGTCCACAGGTTGCCCAGTGACATTGTTTCCGACCGTGGTCCTCAGTTTACCTCTGCTGTCTGGAGATCCTTCTGTTTGGCCATTGGAGCTACAGTCAGTCTCATATCTGGATTTCACCCCCAATCTAATGGTCAGGCGGAGAGAGCCAACCAGAAGATGGAGTCCACGCTGCGCTGCCTTGTCTCCTCTGATCCCACCTCTTGGTCCTCTCAGTTACCCTGGGTCGAGTATGCCCATAATACTCTCCCTTCATCTGCCACTGGGATGTCTCCCTTCCAGTGCCTGTACGGTTACCAACCTCCCTTGTTTCCTTCTCAGGAGAGGGATCTCTCGGTTCCCTCTGTCCAGGCCCACATTCGTCGTTGCCACCGGACCTGGCATCGGGCCAGGAAGGCCCTCCTTAGAGTTTCTGACCGGTATCAGATCCAGGCGAATCGTCGCCGTATTCCTGCCCCCGCTTATATCGTCGGAGATAAGGTTTGGTTGGCTACACGGGATCTTCCTCTACGGACTGAGTCGAAGAAACTGTCACAGAAGTTCATTGGTCCGTTTGTGGTGGAGAGAATCATTAATCCTGTTGTGGTTCGACTCAAGTTGCCTGCAACGCTTAGAGTACACCCCACCTTTCATGTCTCCTGCCTCAAGCCGGTTCTCCTCAGTCCTCTGTTGCCCCCTCCTCCTCGTCCTCCTCCTCCTCGGATGATCGGAGGTGGTCCTGCCTACACGGTGCGCCGCATCATGGACTCCAGACGGCGGGGTCGAGGGTTCCAGTATCTCGTGGATTGGGAAGGATATGGCCCAGAGGAGAGGAGTTGGATTCCTCGGCGTCAGATCCTTGATGCTGACCTGCTTCGTGACTTCTACCGCCTCCACCCTGGCGCTCAGGGTAGTCCGCCCGGTGGCGTTCGTCGGAGGGGGGGTACTGTCACGAATCCCGCTTCCTGAGTCTGTTTTTGCCTGTGTTCTGTCCTGGAGTGTTTTTCCGGTGTCCTGGAACGCACCCTGTCTGGTTGCCGGGCGACGTAGCTAGTTGTGAGATCTCTGATTACCCGCACCTGTATCCCATCAGCTATCTGCACACCTGGTCCTGATCATCACCCCTCCACTTCATAAGCTCTGACCTGACATCCATTCCCTGCCGGATCGTTAGCCATGAACATCATTCACCCGGAACACTCACCCCATTCCTGCCTGGTCGTCGGTGGCTTCTGTTACTCCCTTGGATCTGCCTATTCACTCCCATCAACTCACCTCCGCTGCCCGCTCCGCCACCTGGATCTTTCTACCTCTACGTTTAAACTTGTAAATAAATACTCACCTTCGTCTTACTCTCCTTGTCCTGGTCTGCTTCTGGGTTCTACTTTAGAAAACCGTGACACTATGGCCACTTTCACTAAACCTCACTACTGGCTCCATGCCTCGAGGCTTGACAATGGAAATGCAGTGGACTGAGTGGCAGCAATCTTTATGATCAACCCCATATTCAGATTCAGTGAAGCTGGAACCAGGGGCCAGCGGGAATATTCACTGTCATTTATCAGTCTTGTGGACAGATTTGCTCAGTATTTGAACCAGTTGTAAAGTTTGTAACCCAGATTGTAAGGGGGATAAAACACCAACAAACAAAGGGAAGAAATGATATGTTCATCATTCCATCTTCATTTACACTTACCCTGATGACCTCGTCCTTCTCAGAACCTCATGGTTCTAACGACCGTGTTTAATTCTCTCTGTCACAAACAGGTGCAAATGCTTAATTAACCAAATCCATACATACTATAGTGTTATTTTCCCCAGAACAAAGAGCACCTTTTCCTTTTCCAGAGTGAATGAAAGACAAAAGGAAGAAGAAAAGGCAGAGTAAAGAAGGGGAAGAAAAGGCAGAATAAAGACAATGGGAAGGATGATGGCTGAAGGCAAAGTGTTGATCAGGACACTGTCATGTTATTAGCTTTGTGTTTCCTCTTGTCCCCTCCCTATCAACGGGACTGTGGCAAACTTTGTCAAGGTGCAAACAACATTTAAATCTACCCCCCCCCCCCCCCCCCCCCCCCCAAAAGACAGTTGATGACACTATGTCCTCCTGCTTCTAACGTCACACAATCACACACTGATGAGAGTGTACAGTAGCAGTAGCTAATTGTTATCACATTGATGGGGTGTGAGAAATGCACAGCAGGACGGTCCAGTCAAGTCCATGACAGTTCCTTCAGCAACCGGCAGACCTGGAGCCCCTGAGAACACAGAGGAGGGTGGATCTCCCCTCAGCTCTATCTCCTGCTGGCTGCTCTGACATACTCCACTGGACCTCATGAAGGCCAGTCATCACCTTTTGGACGTTGGCTGTGAGAAATAGACACAAGTATGTGCGTTTGCATGTGTTATCCTGTAGGGCTGGGAATTGCTAGGGACCTCACGATACAATATTATCACGATACTTATTGTCAAAACAATACGATATATCGTCCAAAAATAATATCCCTACATGTAAGTATCAATGTTTTCACCCATCGCTATTAGTCAGTGTGAGAGTGTCCTTTTGTTGAAGGCAGGTCATCATCACTTGGACTTTCGGCGTGAGAAATACACGTGTGTATGTGTGTTAGTCAGTGTGTGTGAGAGTGTGTACATACGCTGAAGGAGTTACTGGATGAAGGCATGTCATCACTTGTATGTGTGTGTTAGTCAGTGTGTGTGAGAGTGTGTACATACGCTGAAGGAGTTACTGGATGAAGGCATGTCATCACTTGTATGTGTGATTTAGTCAGTGTGTGTGAATCTTTGTGGAAGGTGGTCATCACTTTTGGGTGTTAGAAATGATACACAACAGCAACATGACTGAACAGGGAAAGCCATTCTCACCATCAGCTCTCAGAGTGAGAGAGAGCGCTGGGCATTGTTATGAAATGCTTGATCTGAATTAGGCCCACAGAACTTTACCTACGGAGCAGCGTCTTCTATGGAGGAACTTTGAATGTCTTTGAACTTCTGAGAGTTGGCTTAAAGTTGGACCAGAGGGGCATCCCGGGTGGCGCAGTGGTCTAGGGCACTGCATCGCAGCGCTAGCTGTGCCACCAGAGACTCTGGGTTCGCGCCCAGGCTCTGTCACAGCCGGCAGCGACCGGGAGGTCCGTGGGGCGACGCACAATTGGCCTAGCGTCGTCCGGGTTAGGGAGGGTTTGGCCGGTAGGGATATCCTTGTCTCATCGTGCACCAGCGACTCCTGTGGCGGGCCGGGCGCAGTGCGCGCTAACCAAGGCAGCCAGGTGCACGGTGTTTCCTCCGACATATTGGTGCGGCTGGCTTCCGGGTTGGAGGCGCGCTGTGTTAAGAAGCATTGCGGCTTGGTTGGGTTGTGTTTCGGAGGACGCATGCATTTCGACCTTCATCTCTCCCGTACAGGAGTTGTAGCGATGAGACAAGATAGTAATTACTAACAATTGGATACCACGAAATTGGGGAGAAAAGGGGGTAAAATATATATATATATTTTTTAAATTAATAAAAATAAAGTTGGACCAGAGCTAGCTAGCTAACTAGCTAACAAGCGTGTGTTTGCAGAGCGGCAGCAGAATAAAAATCACGTGTTACCTCTTTGTAGTTAATACATCCAATGTGGAACGTGGAAAGTGTAGTATCCGTAACTAGCATTGAAAAAATTTATTATTCTCTAATAAAAAACCTCTCCCTAATTTCTGAGTCAGTAGGCTACAGTAGACTTTGCTTTGGAGGGGAGGGGGCAGGTTGACTACACATACTGGTAAAGGTTTTTAGCTGGCAGGCACATACTGGGACACGTTTCTGGGTGACAGTGTGAGGGCTTTGCATATGTGCATTGTTGCGTTTTTTTGTGGGACTGAAAAAAATGCCCGGAACGTAAAATAACAGTACAGATCACTTTCGTTCGCGGTTCTGATTCTTTTCCTCTAAAAATGTCTTTATTTTCTGGTTTTCGGTTCTGTTTCCTGAACCGGTTTGAACACCTGCAAACCAGTAATATACATTTCTGTGATTATCAACACCAGCTATGTATCAACATGTTGTGTTAGGTGGAATTGCATTCAATTTAGGAGCTGATTTCGTTTTTTGTCATTTAAATCCTCTTCCCGCAGGCATGCTCTATTTCCTGTGAGTTGCATTTGTGTGTGTGTTTGTGTGTCTGTGTTTGTGTGTGTGTGTGTGCGTGCGTGCAAGTTTGTGTGTGTGTACGGTAATGTCTGTGTGTTAGAAATGTGTCAAATTAGAAGGGTTGATGTTTCTCTGTTCCAGTTCATTTAACAATGATCAATAAATGTGTGTTTGTTTGGGGGGAGGTGGGTGTGTGTATATGTTTCCTTAACATATAGTAAATCAGTATGTCCTTGTTATTTCTAAGGACAGATAACAGTGTGACTCTGTTATATAGTGTGTTTAACATCAGGCGTTTCTTTACCATTAGCTGGTTGTGATGTTGAGTGTTTTAGCTCAGGGATGTCAGACCCCATTCCTCAGGGGCTTTACAGCATCTGCCACTGCTTCTGCTTTTCATTCCAGCCTTTTAATTAGTGGCTGATGTCGACCTGGCTAGGAGAGTGAACTGTCTAGCCAATCAATGCCTTTAATTGATGATGTAAGTGCTAGTGAGAAAAGGGAAGCAGCAGAGACGATGGCCCCTGAGGTTGACCCCCCCCCAGGTATAGTTGCTCTGGATCACAGACCTCATACGAACCTGGAACTGGCAAGCTAGGCTCGGTTTCCCTCTACGACAGCTGAAATGACAATTAACATTTGAGAAGTCAGTAACGGTTGAGAAACGCTGGTGTAATAAATCCACTATAACCACTAATAGTGATGTGAAGATCTGTGCCTCAAGTCTCCCCTCCTGTGTCAGCAGGGTTCCTGTCCATCCTCTCTCTCAATTCAATTTAAAGGGCTTTATTGGCATGGGAAACATATGTTTACATTGCCAAATCAAGTGAAAAAGATAATAAACAGAAGTGAAATAAACAATAAAAATGAGCAGTTAACTTTACACTCACAGAAGTTCCAAAGGAATAGAGAGATTTCAAATGTCATATTATGACTATATACAGTGTTGTAATGATGTGCAAATAGTTAAAGTACCAAAGGGAAAATTAATAAACATAAATATGGGTTTTATTTACAACAGTGTTTGTTCTTCACAGGTTACCATTTTCTTGTGTCAACAGGTCACAAATCTTGCTGCTGTGATGGCATCTCTCTCTCTCTCTCTCTCTCTCTCTCTCTCTCTCTCTCTCTCTCTCTCTCTCTCTCTCTCTCTCTCTCTCTCTCTCTCTCTCTCAATATTTAATTGATTTTTCACAGTAACAGACTATGATGCAGAATTCTACAGTCATTTAATGGGGATTTTGGAGATGGTGGAATTGTCGATAAGTTTATTTTTCCAGAATAATTTATTAACAGAAATCTGTTCAATTTCCATTTTACTTCCTCTCTAGTTCTAAAGTGTCGTAACTCTGTTCCACTTTATTCCCCCTCAATTTAACTCCTGGATCTCTGATCAGTGGAAGGATCAATGGCAGGTATCTATTCACATAAATAGTGAGCAGAGTTCTAGAGGGCCATTCAAGCTCCCTGGTGATGAAGGCTAAATGAAGCTAAAACACATTTGTTTTACTGATGAGAGAAACACTGTAGTATCGGCCTTCTATTGTCCTCCAAGATAACCAGAATGTCTTTCTTATATCCAGTCCATTCTTCATTTCCTGCCCAGTGGGCTGCTAGGTACAGTAAACACAGTATGCTAGACATTTGTTGCGCTGGATGGACATTTATAGATATTATGTAAAGAATACACATTAAGTTTCACACATTTGGTTATATTGTAGTGAATAGGCAGTGTTGGGTATTGAATGTGTCCCTGCAACAAACGCCAGCCCTCCCTTGCCAGTCCCTCCAGCTCAGCTCAGAACCTGAAGCATTGGAGGGGGTCAGGGAGGGAAAATGACTTCCTTTAAAACACACGTAGTAAGATAATCCAGCAGGTCATATGTTATAAGGACATCTTGACAGAGGGATTTCAACCAAAAAACGATATATATGTAAATCCAGTAAATGATGTGGCATTATAGTCAACTTGGGAAGGAATGGTGGTGGGGAGTGTGGAGGGACAGGCTGTGTGCATTGCAGTGGTAGTCAGTCTCGTGCCTCTCTACTGTATTGCAGGTCTGAGCTCTGGAGAATAATATATACTACTGTACTCTACCAGCCTCCGCAGTGATATTGACCCTGGTATTGGCAGAGTGTACCCCCACTTTTACAGTCATCTTTACATGTCCTGGTGGAATACAATGTTGTTTGTCACAGCATATTGTTGTATATTGAAAGTGATTTACATTTGTATCCATAGACAAACAGTGTTATTATCCAGGAATTGGCAGAGAGAACAAGGGAGAGAAAGCGAGAGATAGAGAGCAGCAATGTTCTAGACTTCTTATACAGCCCATTGTAATAAACCTCTAGGCTTCTTATACAGCCCATTATAATAAACCTCTAGGCTTCTTATACAGTCCATTATAATAAACCTCTAGGCTTCTCATACAGCCCATTATAATAAACCTCTAGGCTTCTTATACAGCCCATTATAATAAACCTCTAGGCTTCTTATACAGCCCATTATAATAAACCTCTAGGCTTCTTATACAGCCCATTATAATAAACTTCTAGGCTTCTTATACAGCCCATTATAATAAACCTCTAGGCTTCTTATACAGCCCATTATAATAAACCTCCAGGCTTCTTATACAGCCCATTATAATAAACATCTAGGCTTCTTATACAGTCCATTATAATAAACCTCTAGGCTTCTTATACAGCCCATTATAATAAACCTCTAGGCTTCTTATACAGCCCATTATAATAAACCTCTAGGCTTCTTATACAGCCCATTATAATAAACCTCTAGGCTTCTTATACAGCCCATTATAGTAAACATCTAGGCTTCTTATACAGCCCATTATAGTAAACATCTAGGCTTCTTATACAGCCCATTATAATAAACCTCTAGGCTTCTTATACAGCCAATTATAATAAACCTCTAGGCTTCTTATACAGCCCATTATAATAAACCTCTAGGCTTCTTATACAGCCCATTATAATAAACATCTAGGCTTCTTATACAGCCCATTATAATAAACATCTAGGCTTATTATACAGTCCATTATAATAAACCTCTAGGCTTCTTATACAGCCCATTATAATAAACCTCTAGGCTTCTTATACAGCCCATTATAATAAACATCTAGGCTTCTTATACAGCCCATTATAATAAACATCTAGGCTTATTATACAGTCCATTATAATAAACCTCTAGGCTTCTTGTACAGCCCATTATAATAAACCTCTAGGCTTCTTATACAGCCCATTATAATAAACCTCTAGGCTTCTTATACAGCTATTGTAATAAACCTCTAGGCTTCTTATACAGTCCATTATAATAAACCTCTAGGCTTCTCATACAGCCCATTATAATAAACCTCTAGGCTTCTTATACAGTCCATTATAATAAACCTCTAGGCTTCTCATACAGCCCATTATAATAAACCTCTAGGCTTCTTATACAGCCCATTATAATAAACCTCTAGGCTTCTTATACAGCCCATTATAATAAACCTCTAGGCTTCTTATACAGCCCATTATAATAAACCTCTAGGCTTCTTATACAGCCCATTATAATAAACTTCTAGGCTTCTTATACAGCCCATTATAATAAACCTCTAGGCTTCTTATACAGCCCATTATAATAAACCTCCAGGCTTCTTATACAGCCCATTATAATAAACATCTAGGCTTCTTATACAGCCCATTATAATAAACCTCTAGGCTTCTTATACAGCCCATTATAATAAACCTCTAGGCTTCTTATACAGCCCATTATAATAAACCTCTAGGCTTCTTATACAGCCCATTATAATAAACCTCTAGGCTTCTTATACAGC
Organism: Salvelinus namaycush; assembly: GCF_016432855.1. Taxonomy (NCBI): domain Eukaryota; kingdom Metazoa; phylum Chordata; class Actinopteri; order Salmoniformes; family Salmonidae; genus Salvelinus; species Salvelinus namaycush. The sequence goes on along the minus strand of NW_024061691.1, from coordinate 27,369 downwards.
CCATTATAGTAAACATCTAGGCTTCTTATACAGCCCATTATAATAAACCTCTAGGCTTCTTATACAGCCCATTATAATAAACCTCTAGGCTTCTTATACAGCCCATTATAATAAACCTCTAGGCTTCTTATACAGCCCATTATAGTAAACATCTAGGCGTATTATACAGTCCATTATAATAAACCTCTAGGCTTCTTATACAGCCCATTATAATAAACCTCTAGGCTTCTTATACAGCCCATTATAATAAACCTCTAGGCTTCTTATACAGCTATTGTAATAAACCTCTAGGCTTCTTATACAGTCCATTATAATAAACCTCTAGGCTTCTTATACAGCCCATTATAATAAACCTCTAGGCTTCTTATACAGCCCATTATAATAAACCTCTAGGCTTCTTATACAGCCCATTATAATAAACATCTAGGCTTCTTATACAGTCCATTATAATAAACCTCTAGGCTTCTTATACAGCCCATTATAATAAACCTCTTGGCTTCTTATACAGCCCATTATAATAAACCTCTAGGCTTCTTATACAGCCCATTATAATAAACCTCTAGGCTTCTTATACAGCCCATTATAGTAAACATCTAGCTTCTTATACAGTCCATTATAATGAACCTCTAGGCTTCTTATACAGCCCATTATAATAAACCTCTAGGCTTCTTATACAGCCCATTATAATAAACCTCTAGGCTTCTTATACAGGCCATTATAATAAACCTCTAGGCTTCTTATACAGGCCATTATAATAAACCTCTAGGCTTCTTGTACAGCCCATTATAATAAACCTCTAGGCTTCTTATACAGCCCATTATAATAAACATCTAGGCTTCTTATACAGCTATTATAATAAACCTCTAGGCGTCTTATACAGTCCATTATAATAAACCTCTAGGCTTCTTATACAGCCCATTATAATAAACCTCTAGGCTTCTTATACAGCCCATTATAATAAACCTCTAGGCTTCTTATACAGCCCATTATAATAAACCTCTAGGCTTCTTATACAGCCCATTATAATAAACCTCTAGGTTTCTTATACAGGCCATTATAATAAACCTCATATCCAGATGGTAGCAGGAGGTACAGTCATACTTATTATAAAAATACAGAAAATAATACATCATGGAATGATAGATATCCCCAGTTTGCCTAGTATACTGGTTCTTATTGAAATAATACAGCGTATTGTATTGTGTTGTATTGTGTTGTGTTGTGTGGAAGTGTGAGCTGCAGGATCCCCTGGGACTACATGAAGGCGGTTGACCTTACTCTTATTTATGACTGAACTCTCTGGGGGCTAGTAAAGCATTTGTAGCTGGCTGATGTTTTGTGAATGGTGTGATGATGAGGTGTGTGTGTGTGTGTGTGTGTGTGTGTGTGTGTGTGTGTGTGTGTGTGTGTGTGTGTGTGTGTGTGTGTGTGTGTGTGTGTGTGTGTGTGTGTGTGTGTGTGTGTGTGTGTGTGTGTGTGTGTGTGTGTGTGTTGTAGCATATAGATGTGCTTAATGGTACTTACTGAGTGTATTTTGGTGAGTGTTAATGTGAATCGCATGAGAATATGCAGGAGTTTATTTCTGAGACCTGTGTGCGTGTGTGCGTGTGCACGTGCTTGTGCGTGCGGGTGGGTGACTATGTGTGTGTACTATGAAGGCTGCTGTGTCCTAGGCATTAAATGAAAGGCAGTAGTATAATGTCAGAGTGAGATTACACATTGAGCCGTATGATAACACAGTGTGTCTCTGATCACAGGTGACTGGGTGAGCTCAGGCACACACACACACACACACACACACACACACAGGAAATAGCTCAACCCCCCCCCCCCCCCCCCCCCCCCCCTCAACACACACAACTATGCACAGACACACTGCATTGTAGAATAACAGTGAAGACATCAAAAATAGTCATTTTACATTTATTGAACTAGGCAAGTCAGTTAAGAACAAATTCTTATTTTCAGTGACAGCCTAGGAACAGTGGGTTAACTGCCTTGTTCAGGGGCAGAACAACAGATTTTTACCATGTCAGCTCAGGGATTCAATCTTGCAACCTTTCAGCTACTAGTCCAACTCCCTAACCACTAGGCTACCTGCCACCTTGTGCTTGTGTGTGTGATGTGACACTCTCTTATTGAATCATGTAGTAACCAAAAAAGTGTTAAACAAACCAAAATATAGTTTATATTGGAGATTCTTCAAAGTAGCCACCCTTTGCCTTGATGACAGCTTTGCACACTCTTGGCATTCTCTCAACCAGCTTCATGAGGTAGTCACCTGGAATTAATTTCAATTAGCAGGTGTGCCTTGTTAAAGGTTAATTTGTGGAATTGTTTTCCTTCTTAATGCGTTTGAGCCAATCAGTTGTGTTGTGACAAGTTAGGGGTGGTATACAAAGATAGCCGTATTTGGTAAAAGACGAAGTCCATATTATGGCAAGAACAGCTCAAATAAGCAAAGAGAAACGACAGTCCATCATTACTTTGAGACATGAAGGTCCATTATCAGAATGTAGGTTCATTAACATTTCTGCACAGTTTTGATTTGGTTTTAGTCATTTGAAAGTATATTGAGGTGACCCCTCCCCCAGAAAAACAAAAAATCACCCGTGGGCCATATTGGACCCCATCTGTTTGACACCCGGCGCCGTCTTTTTGACACCCCTGGGTTAGACAGCACTACAGTATCTTTCCTAGATTCATTGATGTTAAAATTATGACATAGGCCTCATTGATGTTAATGATATGACATAGGTTCTGCGTATGTGGAAATGCAAGGTTCAGAAATATTGATGTTATGACTATTGATGTAGTGCCTTTGGAAAAGTATTCAGACCCCTTGACTTTTTCCACATTTTGATATAAGTTACATCCTTATTCTAAAATTGATTCAATAAATAAAAAATCTATAGCAATCTACACACAATACCCCATAATGACAAAGATAAAACAGGTTGTTAGAAATAAAAATCAGAAAGACCTTTTTTACATAAATATTCAGACCCTTTGCTATGAGACTCTAAATTGAGCTCAGGTGCATCCTGTTTCCATTGATCGTCCTTGAGATGTTTCTACAGCTTGATTGGAGTCCACCTGTGGTAAATTCAATTGATTTGACTTGATTTGGAAAGGCTCACACCTGTCTATGTAAGGTCCTGCAGTTGACAGTGCATGTCAGAGCAAAAACCAAACCAAAGGAATTGTCCGAGGAGCTCCAAGATAGGATTCTGTCGAGGCACAGATCTGGGGAAGGGTACCAAAAAATGTCTGCAGCGTTGAAGGTTCCCAAGAACACAGTGGCCATCATTCTTAAATGGAAGAAGTTTGAAACCAAGACCCTTCCTAGAGCTGCCTAGCCAAACTGAGCAAACGAGGGAGAAGGGCCTTAGTCACTCTGCCAGAGCTCTAGAGTTCCTGTGTAGAGATGTGAGAACCTTCCAGAAGGACAACCATCTCTACAGCACTCCACCAATCAGTTCTTTATGGTAGAGTGGCCAGACGGATACCACTCCTCAGTAAAAGGCACATGACAGCCCGCTTGGAGTTTGCCAAAAGGAACATAAAGACTCTCAGACCATGAGAAACAAGATTCCCTGGTCTGATGAAACCAAGATTGAACTCTTTGGTCTGAATTCCAAGGGTCACGTCGGGAGGAAACCTGGCACCATCCCTACGGTGAAGCATGGTGGTGGCAGCATCATGCTGTGGGGATGTTTTTCAGCGGCAGGGACTGGGAGACTAGTCAGGATCGAGGCAAAGATGAACGGAGTAAAGTGCAGAGAGATCCTTGATGAAGACCTGATCCAGAGTGCTCAGGACCTCAGACTGGGGCGAAGGTTCACCTTCCAACAGGACAACTACCCTAAGCTCACAGCCAAGACAATGCAGGAGTGGCTTCGGGACAAGTCAACCCAATCCAACCTGACAGAGCTTGAGAGGATCTGCAGAGAAGAATGAGAGAAACTCCCCAAATACAGGTGTGCCAAGCTTGTAGCGTCATACCCAAGAAGACTTGAGGCTGTAATCGCTGCCAAATGTGCTTCAACAAAGTCCTGAGTAAAGGGTCTGAATGCTTATGTAAATGTGATATTTCAGTTTTTTTCTCAAAACCTGTTTTTGCTTCGTCATTATGGGGTATTGTGTGTCGATTGATGAGGGGGAAAAACGGTTTAATACATTTTAGAATAAGGCTGTAATGTAACAAAATGTGGAAAAAGTCAAAGGGTCTGAATACTTTCTGAATGCCCTGTATACTCAGACTACTGAAAAGATCAAAGTTAAGATATGTTGAATTGGGACAGTGTTCTTTTGTTCTCCAGGGTTGAAGGTTACAGCATGTTGAAAACCTGAGGCTGAGGAATAGGCACTAGAAACAGGTGCTCGTATAAACATATACAGTGCCGGGAAAAAGTATTTGACCCCTTTCTGATTTTCTCTATTTTTTTTATATTTTTTATACTGAATGTTATCACATCTTCAATTACAAGCAAAATGGATACTTGCTCACTTTTTACATTTAGTTAGTTAGGTTCATTAGCCACGTTTTATATTACTGGATTTGTTATATTGTTTCATTGACAACGTTATGCAACACCCAATACCCCTGTGTGAAAAAGTTATACTCAATAAACATATACAGTATTTTTGCTTGTTAAAGGTTCTGAAGTGCTGGTGTGAGCGAGTCGAGTGTGGAGAGATAAACTATGGAGGAGTGGAGCTACGATATTGAGTTTTATCAGTGAAATGGTGAAACAGCTTAAAACCTATATTATATTATTCATCTTCTTGCCAGAAGAAAACATCCAGTAAAGATCCAGACGTTGGTTTGAATTTCAGAACAGTTTGTTGTCACATTAAGGTCTGTACACCCCAATCTAAAGTGTTCCACATAAACAAGTACCATCACATTGATGTGACTGTCTTAATCTGGTATTTAGCCCACGTCTAATTTACAAATGTAGTGTATTGTATTTCCCTGAGAGGGCCTGGTGTCAGCGCAGGTTGATGGATGGCTACGTCGTTTGTCAATTGAATAGCTTGTGATGGGCATGGGGTCTGTGGCACAGCACAGAGCCGAACAACACAGCTCTTTACCATAACTGTTTACAGCCGTGCAGTAAAAACATCACTACAGTGTACAGTAGTTCTCCACCAGGAGTACAGACTGACCAGGGTGGACATTAGGTACAATGTGAAAGCAGCCTCTTGCTGGTACTGCTCTCACATGACAGAGATAGATAGGAGACTGTGTGTGTGTGTGTGTGTGTGTGTGTGTGTGTGTGTGTGTGTTTGTGTGTGTGTGTGTGTGTGTGTGTGTGTGTGTGTGTGTGTGTGTGTGTGTGTGTGTGTGTGTGTGTGTGTGTGTGTGTGTGTGTGTGTGTGTGAGAGAGAGAGAGAAAGAGTGAGTGAGTGAGTGAGTGAGTGAGTGAGTGAGTGAGTGAGTGAGTGAGTGAGTGAGTGAGTGAGTGAGTGAGTGAGTGAGTGAGTGAGTGAGTGAGTGAATGAATGAATGAATGAATGAATGAATGAATGAATGAATGAGAGAGAGAGAGAGAGAGAGAGAGAGAGAGAGAGAGAGAGAGAGAGAGAGAGAGAGAGAGAGAGAGAGAGAGAGAGAGAGAGAGAGAGGGGATCTGTTCCATCAGAGAGGACACACTCCAGTGACTGTGATTGAAGTATGGGCCAATTAATACGAGGAGCATTAAGCTGCAGCTGCACTTTACTGTTCACTCCACTGCTGCTGCTGGACGGAGTTATTACCCCACATGACACTATCATCTACCGAGAATTACTGTAGATTATACAGTGCATTTCAGAAAGCATTTACACCCCTTGATTTTTTTCCACATTTTATTGTGTTATAAAAGTGGGATTAAAATGGATTTAATTGTTATTTTTGGCCAACGACCTACACAAAATACACAAAATATATATATATTTTTTAAATATACGAACATTTTTTAACTAATATATCTTGATTAGATAAGTATTCACCTCTGTGCTTAGCTGTATTCTGTTTATTTTTTCCTAAAAAAGTCCCTCGTCCTTTCCGATGACAAGCATACTCATAACATGATGCTGCCACCACCATGCTTGAAAATATGAAGAGTGTTACACAGTGATGTGCTGTGTTGGATTTGCCCCGAACATACTTTGTATTCTGGACAAAAAGTTCATTTCTTGCCACATTTTTTTGCAGTATTACTTACGTGCCTTGTTGCAAACATATGCATGTTTTGGAATATAATTTTTCTGTACAGGCTTCCTTCTTTCCACTCTTCCATTTAGGTTAGTATTGTGGAGTAACTACAATCTTGTTGATCCATCATTCTTATATCACAACCATTAAACTCTGTAAATGTTTTAAAATCAGCATTGGCCTCCTGGTGAAATCCCAGAGTAGTTTCCGTCCTCTCTGGCAACTGAGTTAGGAAGGACAATTTGTAGTGACTGGGTGTATTGATACACCGTCCAAAGCCTAGTAAATAACTTCAACATGCTCAAAGGGATATTCTGCATCTGCTTTTTATTTTATACATCTACCAATCGGTTCAAAAACCTGCCTGGTCTTTGTAGTTGAATCTGTGCTCGATTGAGGGACCTTACAGATAATTGTATGTGTGCGGTATAGAGATGGGGTAGTCATTCAAAAATCATGTTAACTAATATTATTGTGCGAGTGAGTACATGCAACTTATGTGATTTGTTAAGCACATTGTTACTCCTGAACTTATTTAGACTTGCCATAACAAACGGGTTGAATACTTAGTGACTCAAGACATTTCAGCTTTTAATTGTTCATTCATTTCGAAAATGTTCGACAAACAAAATTCCCCTTTGACATTATGGTGTATTGTGTGTAGATCAGTGACACAAAATCTCAATTTAAATTCAGGCAGTAACACAACAAAATGTGAAACAATTAAAGGGGTGTGAATACTTTATGAAGGCACTTTACTACATCTACACTGCACATACAGGGGAACGTACAATTATTGGCACCATGATAAAAATGACAAAAAAACACTAGAAAATAAATAATACAAATACTGAGCTATATTATATGTTCAAACAACTTGTTTAAATTATATTATGTTATACTAATACAATTGCTCAGAGAAATATATTTTTTTGAACAAGTAAAACAAATTATCTAAAAATTAATAATAAAAAAATAAATAAAAATTTGCCCGTGTTTTCAATACGTTTCAATACCTCACCTTGTGAGGATAACAGCACTGCCCCTGTTTTCAATACTTTCAACACCTCACGTTGTTTTATGAGATTGGAGAACACATTGGGAGGGTATTTCCAAATCCTTGATATCCTTCATCTGTGTTTATGGACTGCCCTTTTCAATTCAATCCACAGGTTTTCAATGGGGTTCAAGTGTGGAGACTGAGATGGCCATATCAAAATGTTGATTTTGTGGTCAATTAACAATTTTGGGGGGATTTTTATGTGTGCTTGGGGTTATTGTCTTGCTGGAAGATTCACTTGCGGCCAAGTTTCAGCCTCCTGGCAGAGGCAATCAGGTTTTTTGGCTAAAATGTCCTGGTACTGCGTAAAGTTCATGATGTCGTTGAAATTAACAAGGGCCCCAGGACCAGTGAAGGCAAAATAGCCCCATAACATCAAAGATCCACCAACATAGTTTACAGCAGGTATGGGGTTATTTTCTTTCAATTCACACCACTGGTGTGCTTGGCCAAAGAGCTCTATTTTCATGTCATCTGACCATAGCACCTTTTCCAATCCAAGTGCCAATGCCGTTTAGCAGACTCCAGGAGTTTACATTTGCTGGATGACATGAACATAGAGCTCTTTAGCCACGCACAGTTTGACGACACAACGGTGGTAGGCCTGATCACAGACGGCGATGAGACACCCTATAGGGAGGAGGTCAGAGACATGGCAGTGTGGTGCCAGGACAACAACTTCTCCCTCAGTGTCAGCAAGACAAAGGAGCTGATCGTGGACTACAGGAAACGCCCCCATTCACATCGACAGGGCTGTAGTGGAGCGGGTCTAGAGCTTCAAGTTCCTCGGTGTCCACATCACTAAGGATCTATCATTGTCCACACACACCAAAATAGTTGTGAAGAGGGCACGACAATGCCTCTTCCCCCTCAGGAGGCTGAAAAGATTTGGCATGGGCCCTCGGATCCTCAGAAAGTTCTACAGCTGCACCATTGAGAGTATCCTGACTGACTGCATCATCGCTGGGTATGGCAACTGCTTGGCATCTGACCTCAAGGCGCTACAGAGGGTAGTGCTTACAGCCCAGTACATCACTGGGGCTGAGCTCTCTGCCATCCAGGACCTCTATATCAGGCGGTGTCAGCGGAAGGCTCTAAAAATTGTCAAATACTCCAGCCACCCAACTCATAGACTGTTCTCGCAAGGCAAGCAGTACCGATGCACCTGGAACCAACAGGACCCTGAACAGCTTCTACCCCCAAGCCATACGACTGCTAAATAGTTAGTTAAATAGTTACCCAAATAGCTACCCAGACTAGCTGCATTTACCCTTTTTGCATAATGTTTTTGGCTCATCACATACACTGCTGCTACTGTTTATTATCTATCCTGTTGCCTAGTCACTTTATTCCTAGTTATATTTACTTTTCTATTATTTCTCTATTTTCTTTCTCTGCATTGTTGGGAAGGGCCAGTAAGTCCGCATTTCACTGTTAGTCTGCACCTGTTGTTTACCAAGCATGTGACAAATAGCATTTGATTTGATTTGGGTTCGGCATCGAAGGAATGCATTCCTACTGTAAAATATGGTGGTGTATATCTGATGTTATGGGGCTAGTTTGCTTCCACTGGTCCTGGGGCCCTCGTTAAGGTCAACGGCATCATGAACTTTAACCAAAAACCTGATTGCCTCTGCCAGGCACACATCAAAGTCCATAAAGAAATGTTTAATTGACTACAAAATCAACATTTTGCAATGGCCATCTCAGTCTCCGAACTTGAACAAACCTGTGGTTTAAATTGAAGAGGGAAGTCCATGAGCGCAGACAAATGTTATCAAGGATCTGGAAATATTCTGTATAGAGGAATCAAATCAAATCAAATTGTATTTGTCACATACACATGGTTAGCAGATGTTAATGCGAGTGTAGCGAAATGCTTGTGCTTCTAGTTCCGACAATGCAGTAATAACCAACGAGTAATCTAACCTAACAATTTCACAACAGCTACCTTATACACACAAGTGTAAAGGGATGAAGAATATGTACATAAAGATATATGAATGAGTGATGGTACAGAACGGCATAGGCAAGATGCAGTAGATGGTATCGAGGACAGTATATACATATGAGATGAGTAATGTAGGGTATGTAAACATTATATTACGTGGCATTGTTTAAAGTGGCTAGTGATACATGTATTACATAAAGATGGCAAGATGCAGTAGGTGGTATAGAGTACAGTATATACAAATGAGATGCGTAATGTAGGGTATGTAAACATTATATTAAGTGGCATTGTTTAATAAAGTGGCTAGTGATACATTTTTTACATGTATGGCAGCAGCCACTCAATGTTAGTGGTGGCTGTTTAACAGTCTGGCCTTGAGATATAAGCTGTTTTTCAGTCTCTCGGTCCCTGCTTTGATGCACCTGTACTGACCTCGACTTCTGGATGATAGCGGGGTGAACAGGCAGTGGCTCGGGTGGTTGTTGTCCTTGATGATCTTTATGGCCTTCCTGTGACATCGGGTGGTGTAGGTGTCCTGGAGGGCAGGTAGTTTGCCCCCGGTGATGCGTTGTGCAGACCTCACTACCCTCTGGAGAGCCTTACGGTTGTGGGCGGAGCAGTTGCCATACCAGGCGGTGATACAGCCCGACAGGATGCTCTCGATTGTGCATCTGTAAAAGTTTGTGAGTGCTTTTGGTGACAAGCCGAATTTCTTCAGCCTCCTGAGGTTGAAGAGGCGCTGCTGCGCCTTCTTCACCACGCTGTCTGTGTGGGTGGACCAATTCAGTTTGTTCGTGATGTGTACGCCGAGGAACTTAAAACTTTCTACCCTCTCCACTACTGTCCCGTCAATGTGGATAGGGGGGTGCTCCCTCTGCTGTTTCCTGAAGTCCGATCATCTCCTTTGTTTTGTTGACGTTGAGTGTGAGGTTATTTTTCCTGACACCACACTCCGAGGGCCCTCACCTCCTCCCTGTAGGCCGTCTCGTCGTTGTTGGTAATCAAGCCTACCACTGTAGTGTCGTCTGCAAACTTGATGATTGAGTTGGACCCTTGCATGGCCACGCAGTCGTGGGTGAACAGGGAGTACAGGAGAGGGCTCAGATCGCACCCTTGTGGGGCCCCAGTGTTGATGATCAGCGGGGTGGAGATGTTGTTACCTACCCTCACCACCTGGGGGCGGCCCGTCAGGAAGTCCAGTACCCAGTTGCACAGGGCGGGGTCGAGACCCTTGGTCTCGAGCTTGATGACGAGTTTGGAGGGTACTATGGTGTTAAATGCTGAGCTGTAGTCGATGAACAGCATTCTCACATAGGTATTCCTCTTGTCCAGATGGGTTAGGGCAGTGTGCAGTGTGGTTGCGATTGCGTCGTCTGTGGACCTATTGGGGCGGTAAGCAAATTGGAGTGGGTCTAGGGTGTCAGGTAGGGTGGAGGTGATATGATCCTTGACTAGTCTCTCAAAGCACTTCATGATGACGGAAGTGAGTGCTACTGGGCGGTAGTCGTTTAGCTCAGTTACCTTAGCTTTCTTGGGAACAGGAACAATGGTGGCACTCTTGAAGCATGTTGGAACAGCAGACTGGGATAAGGATTGATTGAATATGTCCGTAAACACACCAGCCAGCTGGTCTGCGCATGCTCTGAGGACACGGCTGGGGATGCCGTCTGGGCCTGCAGCCTTGCGAGGGTTAACACGTTTAAATGTTTTACTCACGTCGGCTGCAGTGAAGGAGAGTCCGCAGGTTTTGGTAGTGGGCCGTGTCAGTGGCACTGTATTGTCCTCAAAGCGAGCAAAGAAGTTGTTTAGTCTGTCTGGGAGCAAGACATCCTGGTCCGCGACGGGGCTGGTTTTCTTTTTGTAATCCGTGATTGACTGTAGACCCTGCCACAAACCTCTTGTGTCTGAGCTGTTGAATTGCGACTCTACTTTGTCTCTATACTGACGCTTAGCTTGTTTGATTGCTTTGCGGAGGGAATAGCTACACTGTTTGTATTCGGTCATGTTTCCAGTCACCTTGCCCTGGTTAAAGGCAGTGGTTCGCACATTCAGTTTCGCGCAAATGCTGCCATCAATCCACGGTTTCTGGTTGGGGAATGTTTTAATAGTTGCTGTGGGTACGACATTGCCAATGCACTTGCTAATGAACTCGCTCACCGAATCAGCGTATTCGTCAATGTTGTTGTTTGACGCAATGCGGAACATATCCCAATCCACGTGATCGAAGCAATCTTGAAGCGTGGAATCAGATTGGTCGGACCAGCATTGAACAGACCTGAGAGCGGGAGCTTCCTGTTTTAGTTTCTGTCTATAGGCTGGAAGCAACAAAATTAAGTCGTGGTCAGCTTTTCCGAAAGGAGGGCAGGGGAGGGCCTTATATGCGTCGCGGAAGTTAGAATAACAATGATCCAGGGTTTTAACAGCCCTGGTAGCACAATCGATATGCTGATAGAATTTAGGGAGTCTTGTTTTCAGATTAGCCTTGTTAAAATCCCCAGCTACAATGAATGCAGCCTCAGGATATGTGGTTTCCAGTTTACATAGTCAAATAAAGTTCTTTCAGGGCCATCGATGTGTCTGCTTGGGGGGGAATATATGCGGCTGTGATTATAATCGAAGAGAATTCTCTTGGTAGATAATGCGGTCGACATTTGATTGTGAGGAATTCTAAGTCAGGTGAACAGAAGGACTTGAGTTACTGTATGTTGTTATGATCACACCACGCCTTGTTAATCATAAGGCATACCCCCCCGCCCCTCTTCTTACCAGAAAGATGTTTGTTTCTGTCGGCGCGATGCGTGAAGAAACCAGCTGGCTGTACTGACTCCGATAGCGTGTCTCGAGTGAGCCATGTTTCCGTGAAGCAAAGAACATTACAGTCTCTGATGTCTCTCTGGAATGCTACCCTTGCTCGGATTTCATCAACCTTGTTGTCAAGAGACTGGACATTGGCGAGTAGTATGCTCGGGAGCGGTGCGCGATGTGCTCAGAAGACCGCTTTGTCTGCCCCTTTTACGGCGTCGTTGTATTGTTTCGCCGGCTGGGATCTGATCCATTGTCCCGGGTGGTGGGCAAAACACAGGATCCGCTTCGGGAAAGTCGTATTCCTGGTCGTAATGATGGTGAGTTGACGTTGCTCTTATATCCAGTAGTTCCTCCCAACTGTATGTAATAAAACCTAAGATTACCTGGGGTACCAATGTAATAAATAACACGTAAAAAAACAAAATACTGCATAGTTTCCTAGGAACGCGAAGCGAGGCGGCCATCTCTGTCGGCGCCGGAAGTAGCGCCGACAGAGTGTAGTGATGGGAGACAGTAACATATCGCAATATTATTTTTGGATGATATTATATTGTTATTTCACTCCAAGTATCGATTTATTTTTTGGGTTTACTATCGGTAGCGTTAGCTAGCGCTAGTCAGCTGTACCTGCACCAAAATGCCAGTATTTTTCATCATAAAGCTACTGTATTTCTCCATCTTGTTTTTGAATAGTGAGCCAACATGTTTTAAGTACTTTTATTTCCCTGACTGATCAAAACTCTTATCTCTCTGCAGCAGACATATAGTGAGCAATATGTTTGTAACATCAAATCACAATAGAATCACAGTATCAAATCACAATACAGAATTGTGAGAATCGTGAGAATCACAATACATATCGTATCGGCACCTAAGAAATGTTAATATTGTATTGTGAGGTCCCTGGTACCTACCAGATTGGATCTCCAATCTCATAGAACATTTTAGAAAAAGTATTTTAGAAAAGTATTGAAAACAGGGTAATTTTTACCCGTGTCTTTTTGAAAAAGAAAATTATTTATTTTTAAACAAAATCTCTTTCTCTGACAATTGTACTAGTATAAAATATTTTTAGCATTCAATATAGCTCAGTATTTGTATTTTTTTGGGTGGTAGGTAGGCTAGTGGTTAGAGCATTGGGCCAGTAACCGAAAGGTAGCTAGATCAAATCCCCGAGTTGACAAGGTTAAAATCTGTCGTTCTGCCCCTGAACAAGGCAGTTAACACACTATTCCTAGGCTGTCATTGTAAATAAGAATTTGTTCTTAACTGACTTAGTTAAATAAATAAATAATTTATTTTATACAGTGTTTTTTTCTCATCGTTATTGAGGGTGCCAATAATTTTGGACCTGACTGTATGTCAATGCGTTTTCGCAAATACAACCAAAAATCCTTGGATGTTGAATGTCAGTATGGAAATATGACAACATGTAATATTGATAGAACACTGATTCACATTGTGTTTTTGCCTCGTGGGACAGTACAACTAATATTATACTTCAGTCCCTTAATCCTCTGGAGTGCAATATTACATTACCCTACTCTGCATGACCCTCAGAGGACAACATATTATGCTACATTACTGCTATATTAATCTATAGGAAATAGTGTTATTATTAATGATGACACAGAGGGAACTTAAAGTAATCAGCATTCCTCCTACAGCTCTGTGGAACAGGTCATGATACTCTGTATGACAGAGTGATGGCAATACTATATATAGTGTACTTCACTGCAGCACACAGGGTTCCAGTGGGATATTTCTACTATGCAGCATCACAGTATCTACTGTAGCTATGCTGTGGGATTTGAGCTACGCTATATAGAGACATGGAATTCTATAGCCTTACTGCAGTCCTTTTGGAAAACAAAACACTATTACGAGAGACTACTGTACTGCTGGAGGTTTTCTCATCAAAACCTCTACAGTGATGACAGGCATTTCATCAATTCAAAGTGTTTTGTTAGATTGTAGTCCATTGATTCTTTAAATGTCTGGGTTCTTGGGGAAATTCTACCTTTGAACAATTTGACTGGTCATAGTGATGAGGAATAAACATTCACTAACACCCTACCAGATGTGATGGTTCTCCAACCAGGCTTCACAAGCCCATTCACTAACACACTACCAGATATGATGGTTCTACAACCAGGCTTCACAAGCCCATTCACTAACACACTACCAGATCTGATGGTTCTCCATCCAGCCTCCAACAAGCCCATTCACTAACACACTACCAGATCTGATGGTTCTCCATCCAGCCTCCAACAAGCCCATTCACTAACACACTACCAGATATGATGGTTCTCCAACCAGCCTCCAACAAGCCCATTCACTAACACACTACCAGATCTGATGGTTCTCCAACCAGCCTCCAACAAGCCCATTCACTAACACACTACCAGATCGGATGGTTCTCCAACCAGCCTCCAACAAGCCCATTCACTAACACACTACCAGATCTGATGGTTCTCCAACCAGCCTCCAACAAGCCCATTCACTAACACACTACCAGATCTGATGGTTCTCCAACCAGCCTCCAACAAGCCCATTCACTAACACACTACCAGATCTGATAGTTCTCCAACCAGCCTCCAACAAGCCCATTCACTAACACACTACCAGATCTGATGGTTCTCCAACCAGCCTCCAACAAGCCCATTCACTAACACACTACCAGATCTGATGGTTCTCCAACCAGCCTCCAACAAGCCCATTCACTAACACACTACCAGATCGGATGGTTCTCCAACCAGCCTCCAACAAGCCCATTCACTAACACACTACCAGATCTGATAGTTCTCCAACCAGCCTCCAACAAGCCCATTCACTAACACACTACCAGATCTGATGGTTCTCCAACCAGCCTCCAACAAGCCCATTCACTAACACACTACCAGATCTGATGGTTCTCCAACCAGCCTCCAACAAGCCCATTCACTAACACACTACCAGATCTGATGGTTCTCCAACCAGCCTCCAACAAGCCCATTCACTAACACACTACCAGATCTGATGGTTCTCCAACCAGCCTCCAACAAGCCCATTCACTAACACACTACCAGATATGATGGTTCTCCAACCAGCCTCCAACAAGCCCATTCACTAACACACTACCAGATCTGATGGTTCTCCAACCAGCCTCCAACAAGCCCATTCACTAACACACTACCAGATATGATGACGCATTCTGCTGGCATGTTGCCTGCTGCCATCCCAGTTCAGTGTGAAAGCGGTTGGAGAGGTGTGAATGGCAGGAATTCACCTCCAGCAGTTTACCCATTGTAGACTGTACTGTAGTCTAGGAGAAGAAAGGAAATTAGTTTACCCATTTTAAACTGTACTGTAGTATAGGAGAAGAAAGGAAATTAGTTTACCCATTGTAGACTGTACTTTAGTATAGGAGAAGACAGGAAATTAGTTTACCCATTTTAAACTGTACTGTAGTATAGGAGAAGGCAGGAAATTAGTTTACCCATTGTAAACTGTGCTGTAGTATAGGAGAAGACAGGAAATTAGTTTACCCATTGTAAACTGTACTGTGGTATAGGAGAAGGCAGGAAATTAGTTTACCCATTGTAAACTGTGCTGTAGTCTAGGAGAAGACAGGAAATTAGTTTACCCATTGTAAACTGTACTGTGCTGGTAGTCTAGGAGAAGACAGGGAATTATTTTACCCATTGTAAACTGTACTGTGCTGGTAGTCTAGGAGAAGACATGGAATCTGGGGTGGGGTGTATTTCTCTGAATGGAGCTCGCTACTTTACAGATAATCAAATAACACATTTAATCTATACAGAGATTTACAGTGATTAACAGAAACCTGATCCTAAATCCCCAAACTACAAGCATTGGCGCCAGACAGACGGTACACTACTGCTGCTCTGTGAAATATTGACCAAACGTACAGTGAAGCAGACTTAGACTACACAGTAGTGTATCTTTCTATCAGTACACTACAACAACCTAATCAACATATAGAGTAGTACATTGAGTACCCTCTACAAGCAAGGACACTAGGTGCACTAGAGGAATAGTGCAGGCTATAGGAATAGCAGCAGAGCAGAGCATAAACACCTTAGTGGAATGAAATATGATGACAGTCCTAACAGTAATGGCTAAAGGCTCAGCACTGTAGAATATGTCTTGGCCAAGTAGTGATATGTGATCTACAGTATACCCACCTCTCTCCTTCTGCGTTTCTCTCCCTCCCTCTGTCTCCCTCTCTCCATCTCTCTTCCCATCCCTATCCCTCTCTCTGTCACACACACAGCACGGTTCCTCTCTTTTTCTATTACCCTCTCTCCCTCTCTCTCTGACTAGGACGGTCTCTCTCCATCTCTCTCTCCCTCCATCTTCCTCCCTCTCTCTTCATTAGTGCTGAGCGATTTGTACTTTTTGAGGTTGGTTCAGTTTCAGTTCGATTATTAAGAAATAGTCACGGTTTTTGATTATTTTTTAAAACATGAAATGTATTATGAAATAATGACGTTACAATGATAAGAGGTTAATGGAAATCCCAAAGCCCAAAATAGTAAACATTACATTTCCAAAACATTGAAAATATTCCATTGTCTCTGTTAGGTCCACATAACATAGACATCAATAGAAAAATAGGTGTACATTCCTCTCTCATGCGGTCTATGTGGACTGTGTGTACCACAGGAGGTTGGTGGTACCTTAATTGGGGAGAACGGGCTTGTGGTATTGACTGGAGCGGAATAGGTGGATTGGTATCAAATATATCAAACACATGGTTTGCAGACTCCTGTGGTGTGTATCTAACCTAACGTAGCAGGTGTTAAAGTGTACCAGAGATCTATATACAATGACAAGATGCTCATGTCTATGCCCTAACAATGGGAGTCGTTGTCCCAAAAGTGGGAAGGCAGACGACAAGTTTAGGACTAAAATAAGCCCACAGAAAGGCATAGGGCTTATTTTGGACAGATTTTGGAGAGAGTAAAACCTCTCACTTCGCCTCTTCCTCTCTGATCCGTCTCTGAGCCGTAAAAAAATGGCTCAATGGATTATGGTCATTGTAGTTAATTACCACGTTTCTGGCTGAACTAGGTTGAATATTTGCTTAATGAAACTACAACTCCCGTCAGCCCAGCGTCCCACATAGTTCTTGACTTGATTTCTCAGATTTCTCTCGTGAATTATTCGATTTCTATCTACAGTAATTGAACTGATGTCAGTCAATTAGTTGTTTAATAACCCCCCCCCCCAAAAAAGAAATGACAGTTTGTTATTCAGCACCACTCTTCATCTTTCATTCTCTCTCATCTCTCATCTCTCTCATCTGGTCATGGCTCACATCAACACCATTATCCCAGAAACTCTACACCCACTCCAATTTGCATACCACCCTAACCGATCCACAGATGATGCATTCTCTATTGCACTCCACACTGTCCTTTCCCACCTGGACAAAAGGACACCTATGTGAGAATACTATTCATTGACTCCAGCTCAGCATTCAACACCAAAGCTCATCAATAAGCTAAGGACCCTGGGACTAAACACCTGCCTCTGCAACTGGACCCTGGACTTCCTGACGGGCTACCCTCAGGTGGTAAGGGTAGGTAACAACACATTCGCCTCGCTGATCCTCAACCCAGGGGCCCCTCAGGGGTGCGTGCTCAGTCCCCTCCTGTACTCCCTGTTCACTCATGACTGCACGGCCAGGCACGACTCCAACACTATCATTAAGTTTGCCGATGACACAACAGTGGTAGGCCTGATCACCGACAACGACGAGACAGCCTATAGGGAGGAGGTCAGAGACCTGGCCGTGTGGTGCCAGGACAACAACCTCTCCCTCAACGTGAATAAGACAAAGGAGATGATTGTGGACTGCAGGAAAAGGAGGATTGAGGACACCGCCATTCTCATCGACGGGGCTGTAGTGGACGGGACTGTTGGTGTCCACATCACCAACAAACTAACATGGTCCAAGCACACCAAGACAGTCGTGAAGAGGGCACGACAAAACCTATTCCCCCTCAGGAGACTGAAAAGATTTGGCATGGGTCCTCAGATCTTCAAAGGGTTCTATAGCTGCACCATTGAGAGCATCCTGACTGGTTGCATCACTGCCTGGTATGGCAACTGCTCGGCCTCCGCAAGGCACTACAGAGGGTAGTGCGTACGGCCCAGTACATCACTGGGGCCAAGCTTCCTGCCATCCAGAACCTCTAGGCGGTGTCAGGCCCTAAAAATTGTCAAAGACTCCAGCCACCCCATAGACTGTTCTCTCTGCTACAGCACGGCAAGAGGTACCGGAGCGCCAAGTCTAGGTCCAAGAGGCTTCTAAACAGCTTCTATGGCTACCCAGGCTATTTGCATTGCCTGCCCTCCCCCTTTCTTTTACGCTGCTGCTACTCTCTGTTTATAATCTATGCATAGTCACTTTAATAACTACCTACATGTGCATATATCCTCAATTACTTCGACTAACCGGTGCCCCTGCACATTGACTCTGTACCGGTACCCCCTGTATATAGTCTCGCTATTGTTATTTTCTGCTGCTCTTTAACTAATTGTTACTTTTATTTCTTATTCTTTTTAAACTGCATTGTTGGTTAGGGGCTTGTAAGTAAGCATTTCACTGTATTGTTGTATTCGGCGCATGTGACTAATAACATTGGATTTGATTTGATCTCTCTCTTACACACATGTGCTTGCACGCCATGTATACACACACACACACACACACACAAACACACACACAACCTGTCAGTCAAGACCTCAGTGTTTAGGCCAAACACGTATACACATCATGGTAATCAATATTTCTCTCTTTCCTGCTCTCCCCCATATTTTATCCCTCCGCTCCTCTCCCCATTCATTCCCTCTTTAGTCCCCTGTTTCCTCTCCTCTACCCGTCCTCCTCTCACTCACTCATGTTCCCTCTATTTACATTCTTTCAACAGACGGCATTTCTACCCAGACGGCATTTCTACCCGTCTCTCTCTCTTTCTTTCTCTGTCTGTCTTTCATTCCTCCAGTCCCTTCCTCCTCTCCTCTTTTTTTCACCTTCCCTATTTGTTCCAAAGGACTCGTCAGGGTCAAAGAACAGGCACTGTGAAATGGAGGGAGAGGAAGGGAGGGCATGGAGGGAGAAAGAGAGAATATCATGTCAGCAAGCCCTGTTAATCAAAGAAATTGTGTTAGCACCTGAATTCATGAAAAACTGAGTGAGAGAGAGAGAAAGAGAGCGAGAGAGAGAGGAGGTGATGGGGTGAGAGAGAAGTGAGGGGGAGGTTGAAACAGAGAGTGGAAGGGAGGGAGGTTGGCACAGGAAGTAAAATGAAAATTATTTTCTATCTCTCATGCAATCATTATCTTCTTGCGTGATTGTTTGCGTATATCATTGTGTGTAGACTGCATTAACCCCTATAGCTCTCTCTATTATTATGTTTCTGTGTGTGTGTGTGTGCGTGCATGTGTGTGTGTGCGTGTTTTGCAGTGATCTTAATTGTTGTTATCATTCATGCAGTACAATAACCACCTCCACCCCTATCTTTGTCTCTGTCTGCTATGTACTCTCTCTCTCTCTCTCTCTCTCTCTCTCTCTCTCTCTCTCTCTCTCTCTCTCTCTCTCTCTCTCTCTCTCTCTCTCTCTCTCTCTCTCTCCCTCCCTCTATATTTCCCTCTATATTTCCCTTCTCGCTCATATTGTTTCTTCTCAGCCTGTAGCCTAAATAGAACCTATTTCATCTTCCCTCTCCCTCTGCCCCACACTCCATCTTTTCCTCGTCTCTCTCTCTCTCCATTGTTTGTTCCCCTTCTCTATACCGTATTGCTGTTCCAGTATTGCTCCAGCCAAAACTAACTTATATTACCCCATGATTGGATTCAGAATCCATTACACTCTCTCTCTCCTCTCCCTCTCGTTCTATTCCCCCATCTCTCTCCATTCCCCTCTCTCTCTTTGCTTTGCACCCTCTGTATAGGCAATTCCTGATGTGAACAAACTTACAATTCTGGGAGAATGTTGCAAGAACATCTAAGTCTTCTAAACTCCTCAATATCTTCTCTCTCGTTCTCTCTCTCTTTCTCTCTCTCGTTCTCTCTCTCTGTCCCTCTCTCTATCTCTCTCTCTCTCTCTCTCTCTCTCTCTCTCTCTCGTTCTCTCTCTCTTTCTCTCTCATAGGCACCCTCTCTCAGTGCGCTTCAGCTTCGCACCCCCCCCCCCCCTCCGCCCCCTCCCCTTCCACGGTTGGTTGATCTATTGCAATGGTCGCCATACCCACCCTCTCTCTCCTATTGGCCCTGGCGGAGTGGGCAGGACCGGTCACAGCCTCCCCACACCTCTTGCTCCGGCCCCGGGAGCGGGAGAGAGACCCGGGGACTATAATGAACTTCAACATTGCTGTGATCCACGCGGGGGCCAGCGTGCAGGTAGAGGCGGCGGCCGGGCCCGGGGGAAGGGTGCTCTACCCTGGGTTTGGCCGGGCACACAGCTCCCTGGGGGAGAGCGTGATCACCCAGTGGGGCTCTGCTAACGTCATCTGGCTTCAGGTGAGACAAGACTGTGCTGTTCTGGGAGGTAATAGTAGTAATGGTGATAATGGATCCATTCATTACAGCCTGAACCTTAACCTGACACTAATGGATTGGGCCAAATATAAGTACCATGTATTATGATTATTATAAGGGGAAAATGTAGGGGCGGTGTGGTGGGAGGTCCAGGGAATACAGTGAGGGTGGAATAGGAAGGAAGACAGTGATGGATTCAAGGGTCAGAGCTGGCTTGTTTAGGGTTTAGAGTCATCATAGTAATGGAATAATGGATTACATTCATATAGGGCCCAATCCTTATCTGAGACACATGTTATATAGCCAACTCTATGTCAAACTGTCAGTACTATAGATCTAGGACTTATAGGAGCCACAGCGCTAACCTGTAAGGTAAAGAGACGTCGTGCTGTTGTGTCTAAATGAGAGTAACTAGAAGCGTTTCCTTAATTCACCTGCTCTTCTACCATTGCATGAACGCTATGTAACCGATAGCCTTGTCATTAAACTCTATCTAACCGATAGCCTTGTCATTAAACTCTATGTAACCGATAGCCTTGTCATTAAACTCTATCTAACCGATAGCCTTGTCATTAAACTCTATCTAACCGATAGCCTTGTCATTAAACTCTATCTAACCGATAGCCTTGTCATTAAACTCTATGTAACCGATAGCCTTGTCATTAAACTCTATGTAACCGATAGCCTTGTCATTAAACTCTATCTAACCGATAGCCTTGTCATTAAACTCTATCTAACCGATAGCCTTGTCATTAAACTCTATCTAACCGATAGCCTTGTCATTAAACTCTATCTAACCGATAGCCTTGTCATTAAACTCTATCTAACCGATAGCCTTGTCATTAAACTCTATGTAACCGATAGCCTTGTCATTAAACTCTATCTAACCGATAGCCTTGTCATTAAACTCTATGTAACCGATAGCCTTGTCATTAAACTCTATGTAACCGATAGCCTTGTCATTAAACTCTATGTAACCGATAGCCTTGTCATTAAACTCTATCTAACCGATAGCCTTGTCATTAAACTCTATGTAACCGATAGCCTTGTCATTAAACTCTATCTAACCGATAGCCTTGTCATTAAACTCTATCTAACCGATAGCCTTGTCATTAAACTCTATCTAACCGATAGCCTTGTCATTAAACTCTATGTAACCGATAGCCTTGTCATTAAACTAAATGTAACCGATAGCCTTGTCATTAAACTCTATTAAACTCAAAAAAATTCAGTTTAATAGTATGCGACATTTGGAATATGGAGTATACTTTAAATGCCCGGATGTCATACTCATTTCAGCTTTAACAACAGCTGATCAATTAGAAATGGGGATGTGCAACAGAAATCAACATATAGGTGGAAACAACTCCATCACATATGACGCATTCTAAGTATGCGAAAATAAAACGTTTAATAGTATGCAACATTTAGAAAATCGAGTATGATTTAAATGCCAGGATGTTATACTCATTTTGGCACTTCATCTACTAGAATTCTCTGCACACTTTTCCAACAATGCATTGGAAGAAGAGGGCTGCGATTAATAGGCCCTAGTTCTCTTCAAGTAGCCAAACAACCACACTAGGATACTTTATTGGGAAGATGGCCGAAGCTTCTGCGGTGGTGTTTAAATGTAAGATAAGACGTTTTTGTTCTCATTGCATCGTAGGATACATTTTTGAAAACGTGAGTCTTTCCCCCCCCTTTTTTTCCCACCTAAAGTGCATTTCTGTTTTCTCATTGAAAGTGTTTCTTGTTCTCTTGGCCTTCGTCAGAGCTTTTAAATACTTAACCAGCTTTTGATTTGTGATGTGGCGGCACCAGGGACTTGGGATGTGGCTGTGTTATTGATGTCATATTAATCAGGCCTTTTGATTTGAACATATGGATTGTTTTAGTGTTGTAGGCGTGGCTATCTATTTAATTAATGGATCAAGCCTCAGCATTCATTCTGATCTCGTTCCCAATGATCAGTACTTTAGTTTATTATGGTGCTGTCCAGCAGTTCTAAATTTGCGATGCACCCAACTGTCCACGTTTTATGTGCAATAGCCCTTTGATTTGAACATTTGAAAAGTTTGGGTGTACTACTAGGCTGGTTGATTTCCTTTACACATGCTACAACACTTTGGTTTCACTAATAACTATGTTGAAACGGAACCAAATCTGTTTCTGTCTTCAGTCCTTTTTAAACAGGATAGATGAGCTATATGGTCTAGTATGGTGTAGGTCAAATGTGATAATCTTCCTATAACCAGCCTGAGTAGGCCTATAACTCCATTCCTATTTTATTCAGAGTTTAGAGAAATGAATGGAATTGGAAATGAACTGTTATCAGGCTGGTTAATGTAATGCATGTCTCTTGAATTTAGAAAAAATCCACCCACTCTGCCCCGCCCACCTACTCAGCCAATCAGGAGCCACTACTGAGTTGCAGCTGTGGCATACTTTTTACTAAATGGTACATGCTAAATAGAATGCGATGGTGAGGGAATAGTATGGAGTTTAAGTATGTAGTATGCTAGTATGGGTATAATCAACACCGCCAATGTGTTCGCCATACATTGTAACGTAACCTTACTCATCATGGCCCCGTGTCCAGATGAATGCCAGTAGTCCATCTGCACACCTGTCTGTCTCTGTTTTCTGTTCTATCACTCTCTTTGATTTCTCTCTCTCTCGTTGATAGTAGTGGTAAGACAGTAGTACACTGTACTGTCCCTTACTGTTGTTTATCTGCTTTCTCATGAAAAGTTTCACAAAGTCTTTCTCTATATATGTATTGTTGTTACCATTTGATCATGTGTCCTCTGTAGGTGAATGACTGTAATCCTCAGATCATGTTGTAGTCCGTGTGTAATGCAAGCTAACCTATCCCTGTCATGACTTCCTCTTCAGGTGAATGACAGTAGTCCTAAGACTCTGCTGTCCCAGCTGTGTGACCTGCTGGCAGCGAGGCCCCTACAGGGCCTGGTCTACGAGGAGGAGAGGCCACCACCCACCGCCTGGGGACCCCTGGCCCCCATGTTAGAGTTTGTCTCTGCCCAGACTGGACTACCCATAGTGGCTGTAGGTGGAGGAGCTGGGCTGGGGAGGATGCAACAGGTATGGAGGTGGGGGAGGGATGAGAGAGAGAGAGAGAGAGAGAGAGAGAGAGACCCATCATGCTTGTAGGATGGTGAGCAGGGGTGGGGGGGAAGCCACAGGTATGGAGGTGAGAAGAGAATGTGTGTTTGTGTGCGAAAGTTTGAGGATTGAGGTCAGTCATTCACTGTTTCAGCCCAGTCAGAGCATTGTAGGCAGCAAGAAGTGGGTGGTACAGGGTTATAGAGAGAGATTCAGGGTTATAGAGAGAGATTCAGGGTTAGAGAGAGAGATTCAGGGTTAGAGAGAGAGATTCAGGGTTAGAGAGAGAGATTCAGGGTTAGAAAGAGAGATTCAGGGTTAGAGAGAGATATCCAGGATTTGAGAGAGAGATTCAGGGTTAGAGAGAGAGACTCAGGGTTATAGAGAGAAAGAGATTGAGGGTTATAGAGAGGGATTCAGGGTTATAGAGAGATTCAGGGTTATAGAGAGAGATTCAGGGTGAGAGAGAGAGACTCAGGGTTACAGAGAGAGATTCAGGGTTAGAGAGAGAGATTCAGGGTTAGAGAGAGAGATTCAGGGTTAGAGAGAGATTCAGGGTTAGAGAGAGAGAGATTCAGGGTTAGAGAGAGATATTCAGGGTTAGAGAGAGATTCAGGGTTAGAGAGAGATTCAGGGTTAGAGAAAGAGATCAAGGGTAATAGAGAGAGAGAGAGATTCAGGGTTAGAGAGAGAAAGAGATTCAGGGTTAGAGAGAGATATTCAGGGTTAGAGAGAGAGATTCAGGGTTAGAGAGAGATTCAGGGTTAGAGAGAGAGATTCAGGGTTATAGAGAGAGATCCAGGGTTTGAGAGAGAGATTCATGGTTAGAGAGAGAAAGAGGTTCAGGGTTATAGAGAGAGATTCACGGTTAGAGAGAGATTCAGGGTTAGTGAGAGAGACTCAGGGTTATAGAGAGAAAGAGATTGAGGGTTATAGAGAGGGATTCAGGGTTATAGAGAGATATTCAGGGTTATAGAGAGAGATTCAGGGTTCGAGAGAGAGACTCAGGGTTATAGAGAGAGATTCAGGGTTATAGAGAGAGATTTGGGGTTATAGAGAGATATTCAGGGTTAGAAAGAGAGATTCTGGTTTAGAGAGGGAAAGAGATTCAGGGTTAGAGAGAGAAAGAAATTCAGGGTTAGAGAAAGAGATTCAGGGTTAGAGAGAGAGATCAAGGGTAATAGAGAGAGATAGATTCAGGGTTAGAGAGAGAGATTCAGGGTTAGAGAGAGAGATTCAGGGTTAGAGAGAGAGATCCAGGGTTTGAGAGAGAGATTCAGGGTTAGAGAGAGATTCAGGGTTATAGAGAGATTCAGGGTTAGGGAGAGAGACTCAGGGTTATAGAGAGAAAGAGATTGAGGGTTATAGAGAGATTCAGGGTTATAGAGAGAGATTCAGGGTTATAGAGAGAGATTCAGGGTTAGAGAGAGATTCAGGGTTATAGAGAGAGATTGAGGGTTACAGAGAGAGTTTGAGGGTTAGAGAGAGATTCAGGGTTAGAGAGAGATTCAGGGTTAGAGAGAGATTCAGGGTTAGAGAGAGAGATTCAGGGTTAGAGAGAGAGACTCAGGGTTAGAGAGAGAGATTCAGGGTTATAGAGAGAGATTCAGGGTTAGAAAGAGAGATTCAGGGTTAGAGAGAGATTCAGGGTTAGAGAGAGATTCAGGGTTATAGAGAGAGATTCAGGGTTAGAGAGAGATTCAGGGTTATAGAGAGAGATTCGGGGTTATAGAGAGAGATTCAGGGTTAGAAAGAGAGATTCTGGTTTAGAGAGAGAAAGAGATTCAGGGTTAGAGAGAGAGATCAAGGGTAATAGAGAGAGATAGATTCAGGGTTAGAGAGAGAGACTCAGGGTTATAGAGAGAAAGATATTCAGGGTTAGAGAGAGAAAGAGATTCAGGGTTAGAGAGAGAAAGAGGTTCAGGGTTATAGAGAGAGATTCAGGGTTAGAGAGAGATTCAGGGTTAGAGAGAGATTCAGGGTTAGAGAGAGAGATTCAGGGTTATAGAGAGATTCAGGGTTAGAGAGAGATTCAGGGTTATAGAGAGAGATTCAGGGTGAGAGAGAGAGACTCAGGGTTACAGAGAGAGATTCAGGGTTAGAGAGAGAGATCCAGGGTTAGAGAGAGAGATTCAGGGTTAGAGAAAGAGATCAAGGGTAATAGAGAGAGAGAGAGAGATTCAGGGTTAGAGAGAGAAAGAGATTCAGGGTTAGAGAGAGATATTCAGGGTTAGAGAGAGAGATTCAGGGTTAGAGAGAGAGATTCAGGGTTAGAAAGAGAGATTCAGGGTTAGAGAGAGATATCCAGGGTTTGAGAGAGAGTTTCACGGTTAGAGAGAGAAAGAAATTCAGGGTTAGAGAAAGAGATCAAGGGTAATAGAGAGAGATATTATGATGATCAGTTTTTTGACAATCTCCATACAGAAATCATTACATTTCAGGCAGAAGGTAAAGTGCTTCTTTGTGGAGATTTCAATGCAAGAACAGGTTCTGAGCCTGACTACACTGATGCGGGAGGTAACCACCACATATTTGGTCACCCCTCCTTGTACAGTAGCCCTATTATAAATAATAGAAACAGTCCTGACCAAATACTGAACAAAAATGGGAAGGAGTTTGTGCATCTCTGTCGAGCCTTAGGCCTGTACATGCTTAATGGTAGAATCAGAGGGGACTCTTTAGGTCAGTTTACTTACTGCTCAGCTCTTGGGACAAGTGTAGTCGATTATGCCATCACGGACATTGACCCCTCCTCCATTAGTGCATTCACTGTCAGACCACAGACACCATTGTCAGATCACAGTCAGATCAACGTGTTTTTGAAGAAATTAACCGGCAATATTCATTCAAAAAAACTGCCCAATAAACTCTACAACATAAACCAATCGTACAGATGGGCTCCAAACAGTGCAGAGAGATTCATTGAAACATTGAACTCAAATGAAATGATGAAGTCTATACAGTTTTTCAATAACTCACAATACCAAAACAATAAAGATGGTGTCAATTCGGCTACTCTAAACATCAACTGCATATTCCAAAAAGCAGCATCGAAAGCAAATTTGAGAAAACCAAAGAAATGCAACATCAGAAACAAAAAACAAAATGTTTCTGACAAATGGTTTGATAATGAATGTAAAACAATTAGAAACACCTAAGACAAATGTCAAACAAAAAACATAAGCAGCAAAACAACCCAGAGCTACGATATGAATACTTTGAAACTCTGAAACAGTATAAACATACACTGAAACGCAAGAAACTGAATTATACCAACAAGACACTTGATGAAATTGAAAACGCAATTGACCAAAATCAGTTCTGGGACATGTGTGTAACGATCGTCGTCATATTCCTCCTCCTCGGATGAGGAGGAGCATGGATCAGACCAACACGCAGCGAGGTATGTGGACATAATGATTTAATAGACAAACGATGAAACACAAAATAACACTTTAGAAAACAAAATAACCAAACGAACTAAACAGACCTAAACTTACGAACTTACATGAAACGAAGAACACACGCACAGGAACATACAAACCGAAACAGTCCCGTGTGGTAACATGTACTGACACGGAAGACAACCACCCACAAACAAACAGTGTGAAAACACCTACCTTAATATGGCTCTCAATCAGAGGAAACGCCAAACACCTGCCTCTAATGAGAGCC